>NW_027170478.1:125000-145000 GCF_036898095.1 Palaemon carinicauda
GTGAAACACACTGTATGAGGATTGGTTAGGAGACCTTAGATTAAGACAATATGTATATATTGTACCAACAGTGTGTCACACAATTATACATAATTCCTTTTGCATATATTATGCTTGTATCTTCGCTCTTCCCTCGCACTAAACAAACATGAAAATTCATGTGTGCTGTTTCCTCTGTAACATTATCTGTCTTATTAACTTGCTATTTCCTATTGCCTTGAGGTTTTGTATGTAAAGGAGTGTGTTCTATAACAATATAACTCAGTTGATTGCATCCTGCCTTTGAGCTCACAACCCTCTCTCGGCTCGTCACATTGGTGACCGCGGAAGTCGACACGCTCCCACTGCCTTCCACCCCCACCTCCCTCGCCCCTCCATCGTTGGTACTATGACGGAGACGGACTCTACTACAGCAGTTGGCGCTGCGGCCGCCCCATTGAAACTTTCATCGTTCGCTAGCGGAGAAGCGTTTGCTTGGTTTCAACGCGCAGAAGTCCACTTTTCTATCAGGGGCGTGACTCGCTCAACCACCAAAGCGGATTATGTTCTCGCGGCGATACCCGAGGACACCTTCCCAGAAATATCCGACTGGCTTTGTGAACAAGGAGACAACCCAATAGCGTATGACGCCCTCAAAACATACCTTCTGCAGCAGTACTCGCCGTCGCCAGCCGCCCGTATAGCAAAGCTTTTTCAGCTCTCGCAACAACCGTTGGGGGACCAAAGGGCTTCGCTTGCCCTCAGGGAAATGACCAGTATCGCTCGCCTTCAACCTGCCGCAGACGGCTCTCCTCGTGAGGTGAACCTACTTCGTGCCCTTTGCATACGCCGTTTACGCGAACCTGTACGCGCTGCCATACCCGATGTCGATAGTTTACCCATAAAGGACTTGATGACCAAAGCCAACGCCCTTATGGTCAGCCACTTCAAGACCTCCATCAACGCCTCCACCCCTGACGACGAGGATGCCTATTCAACGTCAACCGAAGCTGACATGAATGCCGTAGGACATACACGCCTACCCCGTGACGTCCCGAAGCAGCGACAAAGCCGCCCACCACCCACCAATCGCTCGCGCCCCAACGAACGACTTCTACAGCCACTTACTACCTCCCATCCGCCGCAGTTTTGCTAATACCACTTCAGATTCGGGGCAACCGCGAAGAAATGTGCCAAAGATTGTCAGTGGCCAAAAAACGTGTAAGTAGGCCATTGCTTTTGGCGGTGGCCTCCCATGTTTCTAATCTTTTCTTTTTACAGGATGCAGGAACGGGCGTGTGATTTTTGGTAGAACCGAGTGCTTGTCGTTCTCTTTTGCCAAAGAAACTCTTCAAGGCACGACGTAGTCTGTCTACATCTGCCGACGTCTGCTTGGTTACGAGAACCTCACATTATCGTTCGGAAATGGAAAATTCAAATGGAAGTTTCTTGTTGCTGACGTCACAATGCCAATCCTCGGTGCGGATTTCCTCTCTCATTTCCACCTTCTGGTCGATGTCGCCCACCGACAATTGGTCAACGCAGACTCGTACTTGTCGACACCTCTTCAACCCGCCCCCTCTAACCTCGCTCTCCACATCAGTGCACCCACGGATGCCTACGCCCACCTCCTCACATCGTACCCGGAAGTTTTCCATCCAGAACTTCGCCAAACGCCCACGGTTCCTGCCAAGCACGGTATTTATCACCATATCAAGACGACGAGACCCCCAGTCTTCACAAAATTCAGACGTCTGGCACCGGAACGATTGGCAGCCGCCAAACAGGCGTTCGCCGAAATGGAGGAAATGGGCCTTTGACAAAAGGCCTCCAGCCCATGGTCGTCACCCTTACACATCGTTCTGAAGAAAGACGGCTCCCTCCGTCCACCCGGGGATTACAGGCGCCTGAACATGCAAACAGAACCGGATCACTACCCCCTCCCAAACATTGCCGATGTGACCTCCTACCTGCACAAAGCGAAGGTTTTCTCTATGCTCGACCTCCTGAAGAGGTATTATCAGGTGCCTATGAACCCAGAAGACATCCCCAAGACCGCCATCACCACTCCGTTTGGCACATACACCTTCAATTACTCCTGTTTTGGCCTTCGTAATGCTGGGGCAACGTTTCAACGTCTCATGGATGGCATCTTAGGGGACCTCCCTTTCTGTGTATGTTATGTGGACGACATACTTGTGTTCTCCTCCTCAAAAGAGGAACACCTCCGTCACCTGCGCATCATGCTCGACCGCCTGCAACAAAACGGCCTTGTAGTCCGGTATGACAAGTGTACCTTTGGCGCCAGCGAAGTGTCGTTCTTAGGGCACCGTATCACTCTTGAAGAAGTCCATCCCCTCCCTGAGAAGGTAGCAGCCGTTCAGAATTTCCTGCGCCCTCGACCGTCAAAGCTCTGTAGGAATTCTTGGGCATGATCAACTATTATCACCGTTTTCTACCAGCCATTGCCGCCACTCTTGCTACCCTCTATGCCTCCCTCAAGGGCAAGCCAAAGGACCTGAAGTGGGGTCCCCTTCCAGAAGCAGCCTTCTGCAATGCAAAGAAGGCCCTATCAACTGCTGCGGCTCTCACTTTTCCTATCCCACACGCCCCTCTCCTTCTCTCCACCGATGCCAGCGACGTGGCTATTGGTGCAGTACTCGAGCAGGTGGTCAAAGGCTCGCCCCGCCCATTGGCCTTCTTCAGCAGAAAACTGTCCAAGGCAGAATCGGGTTATTCTACCTTCGATCGAGAATTGCTGGCGGTGCACTTGGCTGTCCGTCACTTTCGCCATTTCTTAGAAGGTACGCCCTTCGTCATTCGCACAGACCACATACCTCTGGTGCACGCCTTCAATCGACAGTCTGACGCCTGGTCCGCCCGTCAACGCAGACATCTCTCCGCCGTGGCTGAATACAATTGCACCCTCCAATACGTCCCTGGGAAAATGAATCCCGTTGCCGATGCCCTGTCAAGAAACAAGTTGGCTGCCGTTCAACTGGGATTGGATTACAACGCCCTGGCTGACGCCCAACGACAGGATCCAGAGTATCAAGCTTGTAGGACATCCTGCACGTCCCTCCGTTGGGAAGATTTTCCCCTCGAATACTCCAACACCACCCTCCTCTGTGACGTCAGTACTGGTAGACCGCGGCCTTGGATTCCTGCTCCCATGCGCCGACAGGTGTTTGAATTCATTCACGTCCTTCCACATCCCTCGTGCCGTTCTACTGCACAGCTGCTGAAGGCAAAGTTCATTTGGCACGGTATTTCTAAGGATCCTAAGGATTGGGTCCGCGCCTGTACTTCTTGCCAAACTTTCAAAGTACATCGACACACGGATTCAGGAGTGGGCACTTTTCCTTAACCTCAACATCATTTCGCACACATTCACGTCGACGTTGTAGGCCCCCTACCCACATCACAAGGACATCGTAACCTGTTTACCGTCATCGAACGCTCCACTCATTGGCCTGAATCCATTCCCATGGAAACTGCAACGTCCGCCTCATGTACATCTGCCTTACTCTCTGGATGGATTTCAAGATTCGGTATCCCTGAGCATTTAATTCTGACAGGGGAACCACTTTCACCTCTCAATTGTGGACGTCATTAGCGAATCTCCTGGGCATCACCCTACATCACAAAACGGCCTATAACCCCGCTGCCAATGGAATGGTTGAACGTTTTCATCGCACCCTCAAAGCAGCTTTGATGTCCCGCTGCAAGGATTGCAACTGGTTTACTCAGCTTCCCTGGGTCCTCCTGGGACTAAGGACCACTCCTAAAGATGCCCTCGACGTCTCGGCCGCTGAAATGGTGTATGGCGACCCGTTGGTCGTCCCAGCCGAGTTTTTTCCTTCTACAACCTCCTCCGACGATCTCCAGCGCATACGTCACGTCGTGGGAAAATTTACTCCGTGCCGCCAGACTTACAAACCCCCAGCGAAGCATCACATACCAGCGGACTTGCACTCTGCAACGCACGTCTTCCTGCGCAACGACACTAGCAAGCCACCACTAACGCCCCCTTACACGGGCCCTTTCCTTGTGATCCGACGCAGTCCGAAAGCATTCCTACTAAACATTGATCGTCTAAAACCTGCTTATCTTCTGCCAGATGACCCGCCTACAGTTCGCCTCTCCAGATCAGGGCGCCCTATTTAACATATACAGTATGTCATTTTTAGGGGGGGAGCCATGTACCAACCATGTGTCACACATTTGTACATAATTCCTTTTGCATATATTATGCTTGTATCTTCGCTCTTCCTTCGCACTAAATGAACATGAAATGTCATGTATACTGTTTCCTCTGTAACATTGTCTGTCTTGTTAACTTGTTATGTCCTGTTGCCTTGAGGTTTTGTATATAAAGGAGTGTGTTCTATAACAATATAACTCAGTTGATTGCATCCTGCCTTAGAGTTCACAACCCTCTCTCGGCTTGTCATAATATATACACACATATATATACATACACACACACGTAGAAATACTAGTAGGTCCTGAGAAGGATATTGGATCTCGTGGCGTACTGAACCACGGTGAATCATCTTTAATACTCTGTTTGGCTGACCTGTTCTTAGTTCACACGCACACACACACACACCCACCTACACACACACACACACACACACACATATATATATATATATATATATATATATATATATATATATATATATATATATATATATATATATATATATATATATATATATATATATCTGTGTGTGTGTGTGTGTGTGTGCGTGTGTGCGCGTGTGTCTGTGCGTGTGTGTATCTGTTTGTATACCCATATATCAAAGTTATATACCTTTTATATTTGTGATTTCAAAGTATATATTCAATAAAGAAAAATAGAATTATTCTATTGAAATAATAGCTTTTAGATTTGTTTTTGTTTAGATAATAGCTGCATTATCAATATTATGAAAATTAACACCTTTGTTAAAACTTACACATTGTGAAGACAAATCGCTGTGATAATAAAAGTGTTCCAATAGGTCGTTATAAGATAATCATCTTTCTTCTGAAATAAAATGACAAAATCCCTGAAAAAGTCCCCCCCCCCCTCACACACACACACCTCCTGACATGATACAAAAGCAGCAGATGGAGTTCTTTGTTTCAGGTCAGATATGCAGATGCTGTTCCGTATACGATGGAGGGGTTGCGTTGTTTCAGCCATGATTCCTTTTTTTTCTTCTTCTTCTTCTTCTTCTTCTTCTCGCCAGGTGGCTCAGACAGCCTGCCAGGCATTACGATGTATTGTATGAAGTTGCTCTTTTTTGTGAGCTGAGGGCTGTTGTGGGTAGAGAGAGAGGAGAGAGAGAGAGAGAGAGAGAGAGAGAGAGAGAGAGAGAGAGAGAGAGAGAGAGAGAGAGAGAGAGAAAGAGATACTGGGATTCAAATACCGCTCAAACTCGTCAGTACCTTTGGTAGCTGCAACCTCACCATCCTTTTGAGCTAAGGATTAGGGATTTGGGAAGCCTCTAGGTCTATCTGCTGAGTCGTCAGCAACCATTGTCTGGCCCTCCTTGAGTCTTGCTTGGTTGGAGAGGAGGTTTGGGGGGTGATCATATGTATGTAGGGTCAGTTTCTAGGTCATTGTCCTGCTAGCCAGGGCAACCTCACTGCCCCTTGCTTACGTTATTTATGAGCGGCCGTTTAGCCTTTAAACTTTTAGATACTAGGTCAGCCATTTTATGCCGAACGTTGGACAGAATGTACAGTTCTGAGTGCCAGTAACAAACAACTTAATATTATGATGTCCAAAAGATATAGGTTGAGATGATTAGATACGTTCAATATGATTATGTTTATTAGAAACTATTATAAGTAGGAGTTGAGTGGATTGCCCGTCTTGGCTGACAAGCCATTATAATATGTGATAAGATGGTAGAAGTAAATTGGAAGATTTTCTTTGTATGATATTGTTACATGAAGAAATGTATGCTAATTTGGTTATTTCTCTAAATATGATTTTCCAGTGTTTCTCTGGTGATATTGAAGAGTTACCAGACGTGCTGGCTGAGAAGGTTCTGCTTATCCCGGAACTACTGGTGTCAGCCCGAGAAGATAGTACAACAAAAAGTTATATGAACGCTTTTCAAAGATAGAGGTTTTGGGCATCTAGTAATTCTGTTAGAAAAGAGGACATCTTGCTAGCTAAGCCTTTTATATTTGCATTATATCTGCGTTCACTTGTTCAGAGTGCAAGTACTCCAAGTCCTGTAATTAAAGAATTATACAGTATAAAATATGTTCATGATTTATATGGACTGAAATCCCCTACAGAATCTACTCTTATTAAGAATCTACTGGAGGCAGCCAAAAGAAGGCTTTCTCATTCAGTTGTAAGGAAGGAACCTATTACTTCAAAAATACTTGGTGACATGAATGATAGACTATTTCAAGTTGGAAATGTAAAAACCAGAGAACTATTTGTGCTTCTCTTTTAGCTTATGCAGGGTTTCTCCGGAGTTCTGAACTATTAAATATAAAAGCCCGGAGAGGTACCAGATTGTGTCCAGTAAGCAATTTGGAAAAATATATTCTATGGGCAGGTTTGTCTGTTACTTATTATAATGCTTATATATTTTCTAGAATTGTGTTAGAAAATAATATGTATCATTTAAGAAATATTGGTAAGCATATCTCATATACTACATTAAGAGGGTTGTTTATTGAAGCATTTTCACAATATGTTAAATATATTTCTCAATATGGTTTTCATTCTTTGCGTGAAGGTTGAGCCACTTCGGCTGGAAATAATGGGATTAAGGATATGCTATTTAAAAGGCATGGAAGGTGGAAGAGTGATAAATCCAAAGATGGCTATATCAAAGATTCTCTTAAAGAGACACTTTTAGTATCACAAACATTGGGTATCTAATTTGATTTCATATGGGATTAAACTGTCAGATACATTATCACTAATATTATTATTATTTAGATCTGGTACTCCTCATTCTAAATTTCCCCGTTTTTTTTTTTTTTAGATTCACCAATGTCCAAGCGCTCCTATTCATATTGATAAATTATTAATTGAGTATTTGCTTATTAGTTGTCCTAAAGTAGGGATGGTGAGGTCAGGGGAACCAGTGGTCTGCAGATTTGTCTCTGCACAGAAATTAGAAGGGCTCTTGACACACTCATTTCCATGCTGCGAAAGCACTTCTCGTAACATTGGAAAGTTTGCATAGTTGCCTGCCTTCAACCTCCTCGTCCACAGTGGCAGTTTGGCCAGAAGGGCTTGGAATTTTTAAGAAGCATCCCTAATGTTAACTTCAGTTCCTTGAATTGCAAAAGTCATATAATTTTCAAGGCAAAAAAGGCCTGCCAAGAAGGCAAATCCATGGAGGAACTATTCACTATCAAACTGTTCTGAAAGTGGGCTTTCTTCTTCTCTCAAAAATAGTGAAACTTCTACTCAAAGTTCAATTAAACACTTCAATATTGATCTTCTGGATATCCAGTGAACTTCTTTGTGGTAGAGAACTTAATATTATGGTCCTATTTCATGACAAAACATCTTAAAAATACGATGGCTCTGTTAAAGTTGATAACTTTCACGCCAGTTGAAATGATTTCTTTCAGAATTGGTGACAGAGTCTTTGACACCAAGGCATGGTGATTGAAAAAGCAATAGGTTACGATAATTGGTGACCTTTTTACTGCACCAAAGCAGCAAAAACAGATGTGTGGCAAGCATTGAAGTTGCCCCGTCTGTTCACAGAGTGCCAAGATTTTTTATCCTGTCGAAGTTTTACATTACAAAGAAACTATTACCTAGTTCTAAGATGTCATTAGCCTTTGTAGTTTCCAAAACGGGTTAATAAAATAGGAATTCCTCTTTGATAGCAACAAAAACCAGGCACAGGGTCAAATTTCATAAAAAAATATTTGCTTATTTCTTGGAGAAAAAAAATCGGCAAATTCCTGCAAGTAAGACCTTATACTAAATACCCTTGCATGGATTTTCATGATACTCTGAAGAAACCTCACTATAGTTTGAATATTATGGTACTTTTTTAGGCAAATTCCAAATTCTTCGAACAATTGTAATGATTCTTTAAGTATAATTGAACGAAAAAGGTCACATGGAAACTGGTATTACACATTTCAAATGGATAAAACAAAAAACTGTGAAAAAAATTTTAGTTACAGAACACAAACAATACTGGTGAATAAAAATATCCATTTTCAATTTGACGTCCAAGGACCCCCTGAGGCGAATCCATCGACCTTTAGTGGGTCCCTGATTCCTAGGTTAAGAGCCCCTGAACTAGAGGAAGAGTAGCTAAGGCCAAGAAGACAGCCTAGAAAGATAACTACCAACAAATACAGATTCTCCCCCTTCCAGAGGAAGAGAAAGAGATGTTAACTGGAGACTCTATGGTAAAGGACCAAGGGGAGCAATTCGGCCTCAAAGATAAAAGAAAAGTCAGGTCCTATCAAGGTTTCAACGCACAGAAGATAGAAGAAGTGGTCAATATTACTATAGCAGAGAACGAGAAGACCACTATTATTGTTCAGGCAACTTGAAATGACCTATTCGTAAGAAGGGATACTGGTCAAACAAAAACTTTGGTTAAACAGCTAGAGAAAAAAAAATAATTTGAATAGGTAGAAACAAAACCAATAATACTATAGTTATAGGTATTCTCCCAAAACTCAATGTCAACCACTTCACTCCTAATAAGGCCATAGGGAATAACGAAATCTTAAGTTCACATAAAAGAAAAATAAAGATAAATTTATAGTCCTTTGGAACACTTTCTTCGGCAAGAGAAAACTATAAAAAGAGACGGAATAAACTTTTGTGAAGGATGCAAGAGAATATGTGGATACCAAGTTAATCTCAGCGTTTACAATTACTTGAACACAGTAGACCATGATATATCTGGACCGTTAGAAAATCCACCAACAACAAATAAAGGTTATTGGGTAGAAAACTTAGATAAAACCGATAAAGGTTAGACTATACATTAATAAAACAGGGAAACTAGCAAAGTCACAGCAAAAAAAAAAAGAAAAAAAAATCCTCGGAGTGGCGCAATTCAATGCTCAGTCGGTATAGGCATTATCGAGGTTTCAAGCTTTTCAAGATTGGTTGCCATCCCAAGTAAGGTCAAGGGGTCATTTTCTATGTTAAAAGTCACTTAAACCACATGTAAATTAAGAAAGAAACCTACTGTGAAGTAACAGAAGCCAATATAAACCCCATACAAGTAATATACAAACCACCACATCAAACACAAGAATAAGATAAAGCCCTGAATGATTTAAAAAAAAAAAATAAAATAAAGGGAGTCAGTAGGTCTAAGACACCAGGTCCAGAAGATATTAATCCAAGAGAGATTATAGAACTAGAAGAAGAGATAACTCCACACTTTTACAAAATGTTCTGAAAGACTGCCAACGAAAGAAAGGCACCAAAAGAAAGAAAACTAGGCAATGTTCCTCCAGTCTACAAGAAGGATCCAACAGAAGAACCGGGCAACTAAAGACTAGTGTCTTGCATTCTTTTTTAATCAACCTTTATATAATAATTGTTTTATGCAGAACGATCTATATTTATTTATTGTTTTACGCTAAATAATATCTACACTATTATTGCTTCATACCGAACAATCTTCACATAATCTTTTTATTATGTCGATCGATCTTTACCTGGTTATTGTTTCACGTTATACAATCTTTAAATAATTATTGTTTTATGTTGATCATTCCTTAAATAATTTTTGTTTCATGTCGATCAATCTTTACATAATTATTGTTTTATGCTGAACATTCTTTACTTCATTTTTGTTTCAAGTCGCTCGATCTTTACATAGTTATTGTTTTATGCTGTAAAACCTTTCCTTATTTATTGTTTTATGTTGAATGATCTTTACATGAATGTTTTATGCTAATCAATATCTAAATTATTATTGTTTTATGCTTCACATCCTTTACCTAATTATTGTTTTTGTTTTTGTTTCAATGTCTCTATAAGCAACACTCATATTAAATATCATAAAGCAACGAAGGGCTTTAGTAATACAAATTTTCTATTCCTTCATATAACTCATCTTGTTTTTCCAAGTATTAGATTAAAGTAAATTCATTATAATTTGATTATAAGTTGTTAATACTTTTCCAACCTTTTGATCTTGTTTTAATTTTTAGTTTATTAATAAGCCAGCATCATTCTTAGTTTGATGAACTCTGTAGAGAGTCATATGACTTCTCAGTTTTGTTTTTGTTTACCACCTTCTCCCCCGGTATCAGTGAACTACTGAAGTGCCTTATTAACGATCGCTGTTTTTCTCTCCTTAAGATTGATTTAAGGGTCTGGTGGAATCTTTCCACCACTCCCTGACTCTCTGGATGGTAAGGAACACTAGTAGTGTGCAAAATGGCCAGACCTGCACACTTACTTCGAAATTCCTTACTAGTAAAATTAGTTCCACAATCAGTTTGTATCTTACGAGGGATTCCATACCTCGAAAAGAGAATTACCAATTGTTCAAATACAGCCTTAGATGTGATTTTCTTCATGGGAATGGCTTCGGGAAATCGCGATGCCCGATCCATCACAGTCAGTAAATATACAAAACCTGTTTTAGTTTTAGGCAGGGGACCTACTATATCAACTACTAGCTCACTAAATAGCTCGCCAATAGCTGGTATAGGATATAAAGGTGCTTTTAATTTGTATGATTAGGTTTACCTACCACTTGGCACACTGGACATTCTTTCACATATTGTTTTACTGACGATTTCATTCCTGGCCACCAAAAACATTTAGCCAACCGACGGAATGTCTTCCAGACACCAAAATGACCAGAGAATGCATCATCATGAGATATATTCAATATTTGTCTCTGAAAGTGAAAAGGCACCACTATTTGCTCAATACGAGACATTTGGGGATCATTAGCAACCAGGGGACGACTCACCCTATATAACAGGCCCCTTTTTACCCAGAATCGAGGCTTTGTCAAGTCAGACGTATCACCCAAATTAAAATTATACTCTCTTTTCTGAGCTTCAATAAAAGCAGTTCGATCCCAATCTGGAATTATATTATCACTACTTACTACATTACTTACTACTGACCCGGGTCTTCCTACATCTACGTCTACCTCTAAACTACTCAAATTTAACTCTTCATCATTATTTAATAAGTCTGCAGCTCTTGCTGCAGCTCTAGTGGTAACCGCCACTGGACACTTATTGATTGACAATATTGGAAATAATTCCTGGCCATTACTATTAACCATATCATTTCCTAATATGCCATCAATACCAGCTATAGGAAGACTCTCAACAACGGCCAACTCTATCTTTCCATAATACCCTGGGAATGACAACATTACCTCTGCTAAAGGAGCCGAAACTATTGTGTTCGGGAAACCTCCCAGAACAATAAAGTTCCCTGAATACTTCACCAAACCCTTCAAACTGCTTTCCAGCACTAACGAACGAGCAGACCCTGTATCTCTCAAGAACTTAACATCAATAATGACAGAATTATATATTACTTTACCAGGCCATATGTATTTATCATACTTCAGTCATTCCTATGGATTATTATTTCCATCTCCAGGCGTACAATTACTACCACTATCACTACCAATTATGGGCATTTTTACGTCAGGAGATGTACTTGGCATTAAAGCCACAGGATTATTTTTTTAAAGATAATTTGTTCTGGCTTGACATTGAGCTTGGAAATGACCGGGTTTCTTACACCAGAAACAAGTCTTCACATTATTGTTTCTCGTTCTAGAACTACCTCCATTGGAAAATACAAGAGTACCAGGTTTACCCGTGAATCTTTCATTGTTACTAGCAGGGAAATTATTTTGAACCACTGAATTCTTAGGCTTATTATTATCACCTATTACTCCTTTATGAAAATTCGCTGACTCTACTACATTATTACTTTTATCTTTGCTGACGAAATTGCCTGAACCTGCTCTATGAGTCAAGACAAATTCGTCAGTCACTTGAGCTGCCTTACCTAAATTAGTGACCTTTACTTCTTCCAAATAAATTCTTAGTTCTTTGGAGCAAGATTTCTTAAACTCCTCCAAAAGCATTAGTTCTCTCAAGGAAGAAAGAGTGACAACTTGACGACTTTTCAACCAGTCGTCAAACTGTTCCTCCTTGAACCTGGCAAATTCTACATACGATAAGGAAGGATGTTTATTAAAATTTCTAAACTTTAATCTGTATGCCTCAGGGACCAAATCATACGCTTTTAAAATTAGTGCCTTTACCTTGTGATAATCCCTGGCTATCCCTTCCTCCAAGGCATTATATACCCTGATTGCCTTGCCTACCAATTTACACTGGATTAGCACCGTCTACATCTCTGGTGGCCAAGACAATCGTGTAGACACCCTCTCTAAGGCCTTGAAGAATTCTGGAACATTTCTTTCATCGAAAATGGGGACCAATTTTAATGCAGCCCCAATATTAAACCTTTCAGGCTGGCTACCTCGTGGGGTACTAAATTGGTTTGGAGCCCCCTGTAACCTAGCCATTTACAAATTAATGTTGGCCATCTCTATCTCATGCCTCCTCACCCTCTCTTTCTCCGCATGTTCCAATTTCAACAACTCTATCCTTTTACAAATTAAGTCATATTCCTGAATTTCCTTGGAATTAGAATTTACAGGAACAGTAGGAACTGCTGGCCCTAAATTCTCTTCAGACAAGAAAGGGTTTGTGGTTATATTTCCCTTTGGCAGCAAATTAGCCGGACCTTCATAAATAACTTCAGTCTGAGGAGGATCGTCAAATAATGAAAAACCTGCACCACCACTAATGCCATTATCATCTGCAACTACCCTATCATCATTTCCTAATTCACTACCTCTATCACTAATATTTTCACCAAGTAATCCTTCAGCCTCAGCCAAACCTTGCATGACACAGTTCTTTACCATTATTAGCAATTTCCTCTTTGTATCAGTCCCTTTGAAAGGAATACCCAACCATCTAGCACAACTAACCAGATATTCCTTACCTAGTATTGGTAAATAACTAATACAGTCGGCTGACCCTAAAAACTCTGCAGGACTAAACTCAAAGTCATCCAAATTAGCCATAGTGATAGGAGGGAAAGGTATTTCCGAAAAAAATGAATACTATAACCCCCACTGAGGAGCGTTCCAAAGTCCCAACTACTGTGTACACCTGAGCGCAAATCCTGGCAAGGTCGCCAGATTGTTAAGGCCGTATTTACGGCCGTAATTTCAAGGGTTCTTTCTATTCAGAAATTTGCGGTCAGTAAAAATGTAACACAGCAATTTGGGAACAAAAGAACAAACACCTCAACAAAAGTTACAATATTTATTTACAAACAAAAAAATCATAAGTAATGGTTGGTAATGATAATAAACAAAATTAATGAATACACAAATTGCGGGAAAACCAACCTTAAGATCTTTAAAAGATCACCTACAACTAAGTTAATCCCTAGGCTAAGAAATAGGAAGACTTTAAACACAACATTTCAGGCAGCTACCCTTCAAAATCACTGGCCAGAAAAACTAACCTAACAAACTAAGATAGGTAGAAGGAAGAAAGAGAAAATAAATGAGAAACTTAATATTATTCCTACCTAGCACAAACAAACTAACTTAAATGTTAAACTTAACTTAATAAATGATAAATCACAAAAACCAAATAATCTTACAAATTTACACAGAGAATAATCACAAAAAGCTCGGTAGATTGTCCCATCAGGCCATCCAAGGTCCAGAAGACCGTACTGCAAACAAGGGCGTGCACACCTACAGGTACTCGGCGATGTACGATCGTCGTAAATAACAATAAAAATATCTCATACCTGTAGTATGCCGCCCTACGTATCTCCACGAGTTCCAAGAACTCACTGACGCTGATGAGCAGGTCAACTAGATCAAGCTGCAATGCCCGAAGGCAATCCAAAATGCCACAGGAACGCCAAGGGTGGTAGCCTCCGAGAATCCGGGACTTCAACGGATCTCGCACGTCGCAAACCGCACCGTTCTCAGTAGAAATGGGCCAACTCTTTCCCAAATCCTCCGACGAACGAGGGAAGGGACGTGGCTGATGAATGCCGCGGGTGACAAACACCAGCGACCACACACAAAGTAGCGAAGGAAGTGCTTCAAAAACTCCAAATGTCACCAAGATGAAGTAGCAAAGTGTCAGACTGTGAGTAGGAACTCGAACTAACCCTGTCACTTATCACCACCATTCGATCAAGCCTTTCACTCGAGTCAACACAGCTCATAAGGCGAGAAAAACAGCGATCGTTAATAAGGCACTTCAGTAGTTCACTGATACCGGGGGAGAAGGTGGTAAACAAAAACAAAACTGAGAAGTCATATGACTCTCTACAGAGTTCATCAAACTAAGAATGATGCTGGCTTATTAATAAACTAAAAACTAAAACAATATCAAAAGGTTGGAAAAGTATTAACAACTTATAATCAAATTATAATGAATTTACTTTAATCTAATACCAAGTTATATCATTATTTCATTTCTACAAAATTCTGCTCTATCGGTTAGCTATAAGGAATAATCTTTCATTTGATCTTTATAAAATATAAAAAAATAAAAGTATATTTATCTAATTTCTGTGAATTTGAACATAACTGTAAGATTATAATCTATTATTCGATAAGTTTCTTTATCAAATCATTGTAAATTTACACATAATTTCAAGATGATAATTCGTCATTTGATCTCTATAAAATATGTAGAAAATATGATTAAGTTTCTTTACCAAATCAATGTGAATAATCTAGAAAAAGCTCGTCAGTCAATTCAAAATATTGCCCATGAAGCTTTTTCCTCTTTAAACTCACCTACGTGGTTTCCATTTTTCAAGAAAGAAGATTTTGATATTCTAAAGTCTTTATCACTACGTAGTGATCTCTTTTTATGTCGCCCTGACAAGGGTAAAGGTGTGGTGCTTCTCAATGAACAGGATTATACCGACAAAATGCTTAACATTCTTTCAGAAAACAGTAAATTTTGTTTAATTGGGTCTCAAGAATTTAGTTTGATTTATAAAGTAGAGAACAAAATCAACCGTAACCTTAAACAACTCAAAGTTGAATCCTTTTTATCAGAAAAAACATACCGTTCCTTGTACAGCACTATAGTCGATTTTTTTAAACCTGGCAAACTTGCACTAAACTTGCACTTAGCTGGTTGTCGCTGATTGGATGAGTGTCGTGTTGTCCGAATCTCTCAGTTTTGTTTTCACACTGTTTTAGAATTGTGATTATAGGGTCATAGAGTGAGTTAAGAGCCAAGTTATGTAATGTTATGTAAATACCAGTTGTAATGAAACGTAAGTATTAAGAACTTACATACCGAATTATTATTTAATAGTTAACAGTTATGAAACAACACTTACCGAAGCTGTAGACTAGAGATATGTTTCAAACGCATGAACTTTAATGTTTAAATTTCTAGCTAGATTTTTAGTGCTATCATGCCATTGGTTGTTTGAAAAAAAAAAAAAATATTTATTGTACATTGCTGATGTTGTATAACACCTAAGAACAAAATAATATCGTAGAAATGTAAGCTTGTCGGAAAATTTGGGGTGGAGGAGTTGTGGGAGGAACAGCCACGGGCTTGACAGAAAGTTGACGTACTCTCAGCGGGAGGTTCAAATGCGGGTTGTGGTGTTTTTGTCTTCATAAAATAATAATTAAGATGTTTATATATAATAATGTTTATTTTTTGCATTTCAAAAGTACTGCTCACGGAATTTCATTAATGTTTTAGGATATGTATAAAGGCAAATTACATAAATTGTATTTATTCGTACCATTTCCTGGCTGGTGTGCCACTCTCTATATAAAATGACATTAAATTTACTGTTCCTCAAGTAGAAATTTTCAAATATGTCCTATTACAGTTGGGTTTTCTTTATCTCGCGTCCATCTTATTTTTAGATAGACCTTAATTATATTATATTTTGTAAATCATAAGACTCCCCATGAATAATAAGAGCAGAGCCCTTATATTTGAGATTGTTAGCTGCCATGTTGTCTTTTGTTCCATCTCAATAAACTTATAGCAGTTTTCAATAGTACAGGGAAACAAAAGGTTCTTAGGAACTTAAATTTTAAGTATATTTTCATGACTTCATTTTAATAATACAGTAGCTGTATTAGGCAATAATGGCATTAATGAAGAGAAAACTCAATAATAATATTAAAAATTATAACAACAGTAAGAGTCACAACAAAGTAAACAACAACTAAGTATTGATAACAGTAGTAATAATAATGCATCAATTAAAGGCGTCAGAATTATATAAACAAAAGTATCGATAACATTATTCAGGGTCATGGATGATAATAAAGTATCATCAGTATCATGTTAACAGAAGTATCAATAACAACATGAAATACAGCTAGAATTTTAGTCCAGTGTCAGAGCATCTTCATCACTACTGTCATCAGTAGTACTATCATTCAAGTCAATTACAAACTCATCAAGTAACTTATCAAATGCTGAATCTTTGGCACGATACAATTCTTGGATTCTCTTGACATGTTCTATAGCATTTTGCCAGTGCTGTGGCGTCACATGATCAACTGCTTCTTTTGTAATTTTTTCAACAATTTTCAGAGACTGGTCGCTATTAGAATTACGTTTTTTTATTTCTGTGTTCACTTGGGCCCAGATAAGTTCGATAGGGTTGAAAATGCAGTGATAGGGAGGTAGACGAAGCACTTTATGGCCATAGTGAGCAGCAATTTCATCTATTTCGTACTTTTGAATTTCCTTGTGGCGCTGGCAGAGCTGAAGAAGTTCGAGTTTTGTAAAAGAAGGGTCATGGTCAATGTTATTTAGAACCAACCAGTCTATGATTTGGGCTTTTCTGTTGCTACTTGTCGGGACCTTGTTGATTATTTTAGAGTGATAAGGAGCATTATCGATGATGATAAGGGACTCCTTCTTGATATTAGGAAGAAGTTGTTCTTCTAACCACATTTTGAACCTTTCGTTATCCATCGAGTCATGGTAATCACCCTTTGATCCGTTTTTTTATTTGAACATAAGCAATGCTCCCGGTACAAAACCCTCATCACTTCCTGCATGTACTATTATAAACCTTGAGCCTCTCCCTGACTTCGTTTTCGGTCCTACTGATCCATCTTCATTAATCCAGCACTTTTCGACGGTGAGGTTCTGGTTCACCCAAGTCTCGTCCACGAATACCTCCGGTCTTGGCTTTGGACTCTCTCGATTTCTCTTCAGTTCTCTAAGATACTTGTTCCTTGTTATAATGATGTCCTGTCTCTCCATGAGTATCTTTCTTCCGCTTGTGACTTTCTTGTACCTAAAACCAAGATTCCTGACTATTTTGTAGAGGGAACTTCTCGAACCAGTAAAATTAGTAGGAGGTTCCCGAACTTTTGCCAACAAATTTGCTAATGTAGGAAGGTCTCCTCTGTCATAAAAGGATAGGATCTCTCTCCTAACACAATCTCTGTCGAAACTATCAAGATTATCAACAACAGTCGATTTCCTTTTCCGGGGCAAGGGTGAATGAATTATACCGTCTGAAGATTTCATCTTCTCAGATTTGATGCGATAGATAGTTCTCTCTGAAACTTGAGTTGCTGTTGCTGTCGCCTTAATGATTTCTTTCATTGTCTTGCTAGGGCCCTGTGAATTGAAATATTGAAAAACATTCATTATTATATTACGGCACTGACTGGTAAGCCTACTGCCAGCAGCATGTATATGCCTGGTGTTTGAAGTGCCTTCATCTTTGCTTTGTTCCATATCGTCTCTTGTGGCCATGGCTGAAATAGGTGAAATCGACAGTGAGCCAATTGCTCGATAGCAGAATCTAAGCTGATTGATGGTGGCGGTGTGTGCAGACGACAACTCGCCGGCTGTTCCTTTCTCAACTCCTCCACCCCAAATGTTTCGGCAAGCTTACATTTCTACGATAGTATTTTGTTCTTAGGCGTTATACAACCTTCAGCAATGTATAATCAATACGTTTTGCTTTTTTCCAAACCACCAATGGCACGTTTGCGCTAAAAATCTAGCTAGAAATTTAAACATTAAACTTCATGCGTTTGAAACATATTTCAAGTCTACAGCTTCGGAGAGTGTTGTTTCATAACTGTTAACTATTATATAATAATTTGGTATGTAACTTCTTAATACTTACGTTTATTACAACTGGTATTTACATAACATTACATAATTTGCCTCTTATCTCAATCTATGGCCGTATAATCACAATTCTAAAACAGTGTGAAAACCAAACTGAGATATTCGGACAACACGACACTCATCCAATCAGCGACAACCAGCTAAGTGCAAGTTTAGTGCAAGTTTGCCAGGTTTAAAAAAATCGACTATAGTTCATCCTTCAGCGTTTTATATGGTTTACCCAAGGTTCACCATCACGTCCCATTCTGGCTGGTTACAACTCCGCTAATTTTGGTATAGTACCTCTACTAAGTGATCTCACTTCCAATACTTACACCTTGCAAAACTCCTCTCAGTTTGTACCTTGTATTCTCCAGCAAGATCCCAATATAGTTATATGGTCAGTTATGATGTTACCTCTTTATTCACTAAAATTCCACTTTCAGAAACAATAGACATTATTTTAATTGGACTATTTCCCAACCCGACTTCCTCATTTCATGGTTTTGGCGTTAACGCTTTTAGAAAATTACTTGAATTTGCCGTAACAGAAACTTTCTTTATTTTCAATAACAAAGTTTACAAACAGGTCGATGGTATAGCAATGGGTTCTCCCTCGGGCCTTACCTTTGAAGATATATTTATGTGCCACCTTGAAAAGTTGTTCATTGATTAGTGCCCTGTATCTATTAATCCCCTATTTTATAGACGTTATGTCGATGATACATTTGTTCTTTTTAGAGATAGACACCATGCCACTTTGTTTTTAGATTACATAAACTCATTTCATTCAAATATTAAGTTTGGACTCCGAACATAATGATCAACTTTCCTTTTTAGATATTAAGATTTCATGTTGTAATGGTCCATTTAGTACTGGCATTTTTATAAAAACAAACATTTACAGGACTTCGGTTAAACTTTTTTAGTCACTGTCCGATTTCATTTAAAGTAAACTCTTGTAAAACATTAATTTTTAGAGCTTTTAATCTTTCTTCAGAATGGGGTAGATTCCACGAGGAAATTAAATTTTTAAAATTACATTTTATTAGGAACTTATCCATGAGACGTGTTTGATAAATTGACCAAAAAGTTTTTAGAAAACTTTTTTATTCCGAAAGACACCGTAATAAACGTACCAAAGAAGCAAATGTATGTTTCTCTACCATTTATATATAACTATAAAAATTTTAAATGTAAACTTGAGAAAGGTCTTTCTAACTTGTATCCATATGTTAATTTTAAGTTTGTATTAAAAAATCCACTATCCATAGGCAGCATGAACCCATTAAAAGACACTCTACCAGAATGGATGAGGTCCTCAATTGCTTACTTATGAAATTGTCCTAAATGTAATTCAGGAACTTATATTGGTTGTTCCAACCATCTCTCGAGGATCCGCATTGACTCTCATAGAGGAGTCAGTCACCGTACAGGTTGTATTTTAAATTAAAGAAAAAAAAATCATTCTTCCATACGTAATCACGCTCAAGAATGTGAGCAATCAATTGACTATTCTAATTTCAAAATACTAGGCCAGTCACCCAATAGCTATTCTCTACCTACCCTAGAATCACTTTTCATTAAACAGCTATGCCCTACTCTCAATCACTCAACAACCTCTGTTCCTTTACATATTGCCTAACGAATTTCCCCGCTTAATCTTCTAACCGTTACTTAAACGCACTAACGTCTAAACCTCACCGTCTTTCAATGTCCCAGTCTTGGGTTTTTTCCTTACGAGGTGTGTTTCTTTCTTAACCGGAGTTTATTTCATTTTGTCTGTTTTTTCTTTATTCCAGGTCATTTCTGTGTATTATTATTTT
>NW_027170478.1:150000-162500 GCF_036898095.1 Palaemon carinicauda
CAAGCCAAAACATGGTTATTAGGTGTGACTGGACATACGTATTATTCTTTGTTTAACTTTAGCCATAATCAACCGAGGAGGAATGTCCAAATAGGCACATTAAAAAATAATAACAATAATGCATATAAAAAAGATATTACCAAAGCAAAAAGAAAAATGTATGATAAAACCAAGATCATATATATATGGTACATTGCTAGCAAATGATTATATGGTACCAAAAAAAAAAAAAAAAAACTTCTGACTTACATATGATTCGGTAACTTGATATAGAATAATTGTTACCTTTGTCAGAAACATAATACTCAATTTTTAGTGCACAAACACGAATTCCTGGTACATACACGTACCACGGTTTCGTACATATATATATATATATATATATATATATATATATATATATATATATATATATATATATATATATATATATATATATATATATATATATATATATATATATATATATATCTATATATATATATATATATATATATATATATATATATATATATATATATATATATATATATATATATATATATATATATATATATATATATATATATATATATATATATATATATATATATATATATATGTACGATTGAAGCCAACTGATTCCTTAGTTCTGACATAATCAATTCATCTTTATGAGTCAAGAACTCAATTTTCTTATTTTGATTACTAATTTTAAGACGATTGGAAATTCCTAAACCTAAACTTGCAACAGACCCAAAGATGCTTAATGCAGCATAAATAAACGGATTCCGTCTTTCTTTATGTTCGTGTCCTACAGTCCACATCAAAAGGTCATAAGCCAAAGATCCTGTCTCGCCAGTCTTATTTTTCAAGTCATCAGATAGCATCTCTGCAACTTTTAATGTTGATCCAAGCAAACTCTCTGTAGTCAAATGAAAATGTCTTCTATGCAACTCATCCAATGATGCAGAAAACCTTGAAATGGCGGTTCTTAAGCTAGTGATATCATTCTCTTGAAGAAAAATTGCTTGCATATGCACTTCGACAATTACGTTGGTTGATGTAATAAAAATGTCTTCTTGTCTTTCAACTATATTGCCATATTTAAAATATATATTTTTAGTCTTAGAGCTCATCCCATACGAGAAAAATGTCTGAGCGAACAATATCACTCCCAACAACAAAAAATTCATCTTGGAAACCTGTAACGAGAAAAAATATATGTAATTACTCCTGTATTAAAAAGAAAACTTTTAATCATATAAAACAAAATAAAATTTTCCTTCACTTCTTTTCCTCTCTTTTCTTTTTAATTTCTTATGTGAGCTAATGGTACTATTCTCTCATCCGTGGGTTGGGATACGTTTTGAACTCTGAACCTATTGGCCGTTAATGTTTCCAAAATGTTAAATGGGCCTTCAAAATTAGGTGTTAGTTTATAATTGAGCCCTT
This sequence comes from Palaemon carinicauda, assembly GCF_036898095.1. Taxonomy (NCBI): domain Eukaryota; kingdom Metazoa; phylum Arthropoda; class Malacostraca; order Decapoda; family Palaemonidae; genus Palaemon; species Palaemon carinicauda. The sequence goes on from NW_027170478.1 coordinate 151,435, forward strand.
TTCGGACATTGATTTAAATATAGATGTTATCACCCACGGTATATGTTTTAGTTGGTTTCGCTATTTTATCATGATTTCTTTTCATTATGATTTGTGATTCTTCTAAATTCTTTCGAAAGATATCATATCGACTTATACTTGCATTTATAAATTCTTTTAAAGGATTTGATAGATTAGTTGTAGGCGTTAATACATGGAAAGGTGTTCTAACTGGGGTACCATACAATGCTTCATGCGGTGACATTTTAATTGATATATGATATGAATGATTCAGAGTACTCAGTGCCGCCGGTATTGCAATATCCCAGTTGGGGTCTGATCACCCTAGTGTTACCCTCAATATATTTAATATCTTCCTATTTGCTCTTTCCACTAGCCCATTCGACTCTGGGTGATATATCATGGTATTTATTTTCTTTATGTTGAGGAATTCACACAATGAGGTAAGAAAGTGATTATTAAATTCACCACCCGAGTCTGAGATTATCATGTGTGGAATTCCATGTTTACAAATGTAACACTCGTAAAACTTCCTAGCGCATTCAATCGCAGTTTTAGTTTTAAGCGCTATTAGTTCTGTATATCGAGTTAAAGCATCTATAATTACTAAGAGGTGCTTATTTCCTCTCTCTGACTCGTAAAATCCTGTTAACAAATCTAAATGTATTCTTTCAAAGGGTTGATTGGGCACAGAATAAGCTCCTAGGCTGACAGGTGTTTTCGTATGCCCTTTGTTTTCCTGACATGTGCGACAATTAGCTATGTGTCTTTTTATATCTGTAAGCATTGTATGCCAATAAAACAATGATTTGGCTTTCTGTGACATTAATGAGAACCCACGGTGTCCATGTAATGGATTTGAATGCAACCAATTCAGGACAGTGGAAATAAGTGAGATTGGTACTACTACCTGGTCGTTAGTTACATGTGGTGTATTGCGGGTTTTCCTTGTCACAGTCCTACACAGAATATTATCTTTGATTATATAATTCTGCTGATTATACTTTATATATTCCTTTTCTTTATGATTGCCTTTCAAAGCATTTATAATTGTTTCTATTTTCTGATCTTTTCTTTGCTCAGTCTGTAACAATTCAGAGCTCCAGCCTAAATCTTCTTGTTCAGATATTGTTTTTACAATAGGCATGGATGTTGATATATCTATTAATTCAGCTAAAGGCTCCGTACAAGATGACACGGGGTTGCGTGATAATGCATCCGCAATGATATTTGCTTTCCCAGGTAAATACCCGATTCGTGCGCCAAAATCTTGAATGATCAAATGCCACCGAGTTCGTTTAGGGCTGTGGTTGAAGCCTTTAAAGAACTCTGTTATTGGTTTATGGTCAGTAAGAACCTTAACGGAATAACCGTAAATTATGAACTTTAAATGCACTAGCGAATTAACAATAGCTAGTCCTTCCTTGTCTATTACTGCATACTTACTTTTGGAAGTTCTCAATTTTCGAGAATAGAAAGCTATCGGGAAAAATTGTTTATCATATTGCTGAAGCAATACCCCTCCTACTCCTAAGTCTGAGGCGTCTGTTGCAATGAAGAATTCCTTACCGAAGTCAGGAAATTTTAAGATAGGAGAACTACACAGTTCATCTTTCAAAGTATTAAACGCCTGTTGATGTTGCTCAGACCATATGAAACCTACGCCCTTCTTCGTAAGATCAGTTAAAGGAGCGGCTATTATTGAATAGTTGCGTATAAAACGCCTGTAATATCCACTACAACCCAGAAATTGCTGTATTCCCTTGACATTAGTAGGTATGGGAAAATTACGTATAGCCGACACCTTATCATAGACTACTTTAAGACCTTGGCTTGACACCATGAAACCCAAATATATTAATTCTGTTTTGAAAAATTCACACTTACTAATCTTTACCCTTAAGTTATGTTGTCTTAATCTCTGTAGTACTAGTTCTAACTTACGTAGATGTTCTTCTAAGGTGTTGGAAAAGATTACAAGATCATCCATATAGGCATGCAATATATCCCCTAACAAGTCTCCAAACACTATGTTAATCATTCTTGTAAATGTTATAGGAACACAACGTAAACCAAAAGGCATCCGTAAAAATTCATAATGTCCCCTGGCTGTGCTGAAGGCCTTGTATGGGATACTATCTTCTTCTAATGATATCTGGTGAAAGCCTTTAAGTAAGTCCAAACTGGTAAAATATTTATTCTGACCTAACAAAGACAAAATATCGTCAGTACATGGCACTGGGAATCGATCAGGGATCGTTTCCTCGTTTAGACGACGAAAGTCGACGCAGATACGCCATGTTCGATCTTTTTTCGGTACAACTATTAAAGGAAAATTGTAAGGGCTGTTTGATTTTCTAATGACTCCTTCCTCTAACATTTTACCTACTTCATCATTTATTTCATTCTGGAATTTCATAGGGAGTCTGTACGAGGGTACATATATAAATTTCTGCTTGTCCTTTAACCTTATTTGATGCTCGATCACATCTGTTTTTCCTAAGGATCCATCCATAGTGGAAAAGACATCTTGATATTTAGTTAAAAGTTCAAAAATTTTCTGCTGAATTTCTTCGTCTTGAATGTCCATACTGATTTTATTTTTAATAGATCGCAAAAGGGATTCATCCGCAACTGATTGAGAGTGATTGATTTCAGCAACGGTAAGAATACGATGTTTATAAACTTCTACATCCAAGATATGTTGATTTTTGTGAATTACTACAGTGTTATTTAAATGATTACAGACTTCGATATTACATTGCTGATGTGAGCCTACTGTATAAATAGCTTGTGTGACAGACAATCCGTTAGTTTTCAAAGTATCGGAGAGTATTAATATTTCAGATCCCGGTAGTGTTTTCTTTATTTGCACTATTAAATTCGAAGGTATGTTTGGTTCGATAGATTGCGTGGAAGATGATATTACGGGTGAATGAGAATTCTGCTGGGTCGCGTATATTATTTCTTTATTAGTGAGAAAAGTTTTTGGTTCTTCAACGTACGTTACGGTTACATTTGTCGTCTCCTTTTTATCCAAAACTGATATTAAGGTATTAGAAGACTTATAGAATTTCCCTTTGATATACACGCCGTGCTTGGCAGGAGCTATGATAATTTTTTGATTTCCCATAGATGGGTATCCTATAATTACAGCTGGATACATATTAATGTTTTTTACAACAACAAATGTATTGGCAAACGTGCGATTACCGACTCTGAACTGAATATGAGTTATGCCTATGACATTTAATTCATTATTTCCTATACCTGAAAGTCTAATTCCTGATTTTTCAATCGGAAAGTTCGAAAACAACAAATGATGTGTCTTCAAATCCATAATATTACGTGGACTACCAGAGTCAAAAAATAACGTAAAGGATTTGTGTTCTAAATTTACAGCATATAAGGTTGGCCGTAACTCATTTTGGCTTATTATTGTATGAATTCGTTGCAAATCTACGGGAGCATGCACTGTTTTACTTAATTCGGCCGTGTGTTTCATAGGAAAATCTATTGTCTCACAATTATCTGATAAAACATTAAATTGATTATTCAATACTATTGATGTTGACATGAATGACCTTGACCCAACATCACTCTCTTCCCCTCTAGAGTTAACTATGTGGTATTTGCTTTGCTCTGCACATTCTGAAAATTAGTCTGACCTTGCGAGGTCTGGTTTGACGGCCCAGGCTCAGCAATATTTGAAGAAGTGTTTTTTTTTTTTTTTGGACTCTGAACTGCATTGACATTTGGTTGTTTCTTCTTATTGTTAAAAGGAGGATTTTTCTTTTTATTTCCATATGGAACTGACTGTGGAATTGACTGTGTATTTCTGGGATATTGTTGTGTCTTACGCGAGTAACATTGACTATAAGAATGTGTTGCAGTGTTGTGAATTGAGCAAAATTTCGTTCTGCAGTCTGCGCTTATGTGACCTTAACGTTTACAGTTATAACACGTCAATCCCGCTACTGGACTGTTAACTACGTTCACTGTTTGTGGTTTTGTTTCATTCTTTGCAAAAACTTGAGTTAACACGGGATCGAGATCTGGACACTTGGACATGTGTTTCTTTATCTGTTTATAGACATCCAATTCCGTACTTGCAGGCGTTAACTTCTTATCAAAACACCGCACTAAAGCTTCAGGCAACATAAGTGTCATGCAAGTTAAATACATTAATCGTAAAAAATCTTTCACGGAGATGTTATCTCTAGTAACCCAAGTGGAATGACCTAAAATGTCCTGATATTCGTTAAGCCTATCAGCTATGAGAGCTGCTCTCTCAATAACATTAAGCCGATTCATAGAGGCTTGATTAAGTGTATTTCGTAACGTTAACACTACATCCAAGGCTTCCTCACCCCCATAGATCGCGCGTAACCTAACTTTGAAATCATCCCAAGTAACTGCTTCTTGAAATGAAACACCTCTTAAATACGCACTCGCATCCCCCTTAGAAAAATCTATAAAACTTTTAGCTTCTTGTAATTGTACAAAAGGGTCTACGATTTGTTTGGCATTTAAATGGGCATCAACGGATGAAATCTATGACTCCACATTTTGTGGCAAGAACCCGTTGACCCGACCTTGAAAAGGAAGGATTGCTGACCTGGCATTTACAAGCGTCACAATTGGATGAGGATTAGTCTGGCCTACACCACTAGGTCCAGGGGAAGGGCTGACAGGAGGAGTCATGACTGCTGTATTTTAATTTTCCTATCTCTTTGACCCCTTGCAATTCTATCAAAATATCTATATGAGTACAGACGCCCACTGCGTAAACGCATATGTATAATAAAATTCCCCCAACAATGTTACTAATCCCAAAACATTTCCCGAGAATTTCTGAAAGAAAAAGGAATTAGCACAAAGAAAGAAAAATTCTAAATGAGAATTCGGATTTTCCTCTAACAAAGATTAGCAATTCACTCACCCTAGTAATAATCGACTAACGACTCGTGATAACTACACTTCACTGCCCAAAGTGGAATGAATTAAAAAAATCTGTACTTAGCTTATATATGATGTCGACACGTCCTCTCTCTCTCTCTCTCTCTCTCTCTCTCTCTCTCTCTTGATGTTTTGTTAGCGATGTCTCGTTCGAGTTTCTTGTTGAATGTAGTTCTTCCTGGGTATGTTTTGCAATTGTTGAACGCCAGTCCTTGGGTTTCCTAGGATGTTGATTGAAGATTCAGGTTGTATTCTAACATTTGTTGATTTTAGCTGTTTCGTTGGACTATAATTCTTAGTCAAAATTGTAGATTCATGTAGATAATGTTGAGTTCTTGAAGATCTTTCTCAGGTTTTACAGCTTTTATTTTGAAGTCTTGAAGATATTTCTCTGGTTTTACAGCTATTATTTTGAAGTCTTGAAGATTTTTCTCTAATTCTTAGAGTTTAACCGCTGTCTTAGAGTTTAACCGCTGTCTTAGAGTTTAATCGCTGCCACCATTTATTGGCGTGCTACTGTTATAAGCACACTTTGAGTATGTGTTGTTTCAGATGTATGTAAATGGATAACTGAATACATCTTAATAGTTTTTAAGTATTTATTCTATAAAAACAACAGAGTTAAACATCTCCATCACTGGAGGAAGCTGGGTTGGTCCAGATGACCAATTCTGGTGAAGTATAGATATGAACTGACTAACTTATCGATATCACAGATATCGTATGCTCAGTTTATATTAGTCACGTCACAAACTCGGAAGACACTTGCATCCGGTGACGTCACAAACTTTCACACGCTTGAGACAATGTGTTGACGTTAAGAAGAATGTCAAATTGCTGAGGTTTGCATTGTATGTCCTGTTTACGATTTGAATGACTACAGCAAGTCCCAGGGTTAGCTCCTTCAACCAACATGACATATTACGTCATTTGTTTTAAACATGTAATATTAACTATTCTAACTATTACATATATATATATATATATATATATATATATATATATATATATATATATATATATATATATATATAGATAGATAGATAGATTGATTAGTTAGATATATGAATAATTTTTATAAATTTAATAATTAAAGTTTTCTTATGAGGTTTTCAATTATTGTTTATGCGCTCTTCATGGTAGAGTAAAATTTAAACACAACATTGAACAGTAGTTTCTTTAGTAATTTCACTTAGCCTACTGGTGTCACATTATATAGTGTTTCAAACTTTTTAAGTTCTAACTATATACAGAACAAATCAGGGGTGTGTCATAGTGTAATCAAACTTTTGGTATCCTGTTAAACGCCAGCCAGCACCAGCTAGACGTTCACTGAATAAAATAGAGAAATAAACTTCATTTTGGCCACAATAGGAACTTTGGCTGATAAATTTTGTTTAGGAATTTGATCGGTAATCTATGAAATATTTTCATTGGGAAACAATTATCCTTGAAATACTGTTCCCCCCAAAAATATTTCCTTATGAAAGGATGCTCTATGATTCAGGGTTGTTATGGCATTCAATTCAAAACTATAAAAACAAAAGCTAAAAGAGAAAGAGGTGCCCAAACCAGTGAGCATCGTTTTTTTCTAAAAACGCTAGTTTCTAGACGTGTGTGCCCTCTTGTAATGTTAATATCGAAATAAGGCTGATTGTTATTTCCTTCACGGTCAATATTGAAATAAACGTTTGGATAAATACTATTATGGAATTTCAAAACATGGTAGCATGGAACTTTTGCTTAAAAGTAGCTAACGTATCATCTACGTAGTGTTTATAAAATATAGGTCTGAAAAGCAAAGGACATTGATCTAAAAACTTATCTTCAAGATGACACAAGAAAATATTGGCGAAGGTGGGTCCATCAAGTTGTTTAAACAGCTTACTATAAAAAAAATAAAAGTAGTGTGAATCACTGTAAGTTCCAGTATTTTTTTTTTTTTTTTTTTAAGGCAGACTTGACACCGTGATAGCAATCGTCTGGAGAAATAAAAAGTGTATTCAAAATTATATCAATGTTTTCTTGTAGGGGCACATTCGTAATTAATGATACAACATCGTAGCTAACCATATAATTACACCAGTTTTGAGTGGATATTTCAGGTATCAGAGAGGCAGAATTCTGCAGCCTATACTCATTTGAGATAAGTGGTTCTAAAAGAGGCACAAGAAATTTTATGATATTAAAACTAGGTGAATTATATGCAGCTAAAATAGGTCTGAGTAGAACATTTTCTTCGTGAATCTTATGTGAACCATAAAATATACCATAAGAGGAACCAGAGGAAAATAGTTCTAAGTATACCTGTTCAAAAATGGCATTACAGCAATATCCTTTAGTCTTTTCAGTGTTCGATTAACTTTGTCTCCCATTTAAAAATCAGGCTAAACTGAAGAAGACCTAAGTCAGAAAATTTGGTTGTGTCATTCCAAAGTGTTTATTTTTTTTTTTTTTTTATATATTACCTGCTTTGTTAAGCAATACTGTACCTTTACCTTTATCAGGTCTGGTTACAACAATATTAGGATTCTCAACCAAATTTTCAAATAAATGGATATCTTCTTGAAGAAAGGACCCCTGTCAGTTTCTGATGAAGAACGGGTTATATGAGCAATCTGGTGCAAGTTAAGTTGGAAGATGCTGATATCAGTGGGGAAAGTTTGTTGCCTTATTCTTTGAAAAAGGAATTCAAATGGCATAAAGAACTGGCTATATTTGGACGATCGTTAGTAATGATAAAGGGAACTCATATCTCCTAAATATCACATGATTAGAATAATTAAAAACCATTTTCTTAGGCTTCGTAAAATTTGGAGCATTAATACCGAGATTTTTTAACTTTCTGTCATAAGTTTGCTTTTGTTTATAGGCTAAGGAAATTATATCTTCATTCAACAGAGCTTTAAAGTACAGAGTATCCAAAAACGAAACATAGTTAAAAAGGGACGTACATAACTCAACAATGATAATTTCATGTTTGGCTTTTATACTCGCCTTATGTTTGATCACGAGGTCAAATAGGGCGTCTGTGGATTCCCTGTAAAAATATTTTTTTTTTAATTTTTTTTTAAGACACTTATTTTACGTACTTAATTTAATTCACTGTTTTTACTTGCATCTGCATAAATAACTTTAATTTCAAAACCATTTTTACTCCATATTTTTACAGAGTTCTACTTAAAATATTCTATGTATTTCTTAGCCTTAATAATGGAATGAATCCCGAAACGTCGGCAAAAATCAAAATGAGAGATGTTGTTCAAGCTCCTCGTTCTCTTCAATTTATCTTTGAAGTTGGCCTGGAGCAATGACCTACCGCGATATATATATATATATATATATATATATATATATATATATATATATATATATATATATATATATATATATATATATATATATATATATATATGTGTGTGTGTGTGTGTGTGTGTGTGTGTGTGATTGTACGTGTGCGTATAATAATAATAATAATAATAATAATAATAATAATAATAATAATAATGATAATAATACATGCTTTTTACCGAAACATGTACAGAAAATAAAATGACAGAAACACACTAATTTTTTTCCGAAAAAAATATCATTCTCAGCAAAAGATGATTTTGATATAAATAATTCAATGTTGTTCTCCTCATTCCATTCCTTGTCTCCAAAGAATCGTTTTCTGTTATTAGATCGTTTCTTATTCAAGAACGTGCCGCTGTTCAGGAACGGACCGAGCTTGCAGGGAAAAACGGAATGGTAAAAGTATTCAAGAAAGCAAATGCTATTTTGCAACATGTACTCGGTTTCTATTTCATAATCCCGCAGGCTGTTTTAGGGAGACTATAGATTTTTACCTGGAAGCCTTCGAGATAATTGAATGGTCAGTGAACACCTTCTTGGATATTTTATTTTATTTTAATTGGAAGTATTCAAAAGAGATTTTCAATGTTACTTTTATTATTGATAGAATTAACTTCCTTCCCTCAATGTTCATGATAAAAACACCACGGCGATTTAAAGTATTAAGTGCCTATAAAATAGGAGACTGGATTTATTAATGATAATTACCAAAGCTAAAATGCGATATTGTCCATGATAATGGCAACTAGAGCTGGTAAAATGCAACGTTGGGCAAATAAATGGTAATAATTGATGCTATAATGTGATTTTGGAATAATGAGTGAATAAGAATCACAAGGTAATTCATATAATCATTAATATAATAATATTTGCGGCTGAAAATGTAACGTTTAACAATTCTTTCCTCCTTTCAATATAGTATTCTAACACTAAAGCTTATGTAGTAAAGGCAACTATCAAAAGTAAACATTTTATTGATAAATCAAGGTTAAATTGGTTTAAAGTCTCATGAAAGTTTACCGATATATTTTATGACGCGTATAACAGAATGTGGAATTTTCCTCAATCGAATTACCCGATTTATTCAATATTCAAGAACAAATAAACTCAACTCTTACATTACCCTGATCCATTGAATAACTGTTGATGTTTTCATTATATAGGATTATGAATTTGGTTATTTCTAAATCGATTTCTCAGAGCAAACGATTGTAATCTCTTTCAAAGCATAAGGTAAATATAAAAATTATAAGGTCTTATATATATATATATATATATATATATATATATATATATATATATATATATATATATATATATATATATATATATATATATATATATATATATATATATATATATATATATATATATATATATATATATATATATATATATATATATATATATATATATGTATGTATGTATGTATGTGTGTGTGTTTATGTGTGTATGTGTAAATGTAAATCGCATTATCAGTGCTGAATGATAAGTTTGTAACGCTCAGCTTTTTATCGTCGTTTTTTCCTTGAATGTCTGCGATCATCAATAAATTACCTTTACATTCAAGATTTGCTTTCAGTTCTGTTTTAGATAGATATCATCTTCTTAATTTTAGCTTTAATGCCTTTGACAAACCCTGATTCTGACAATTTTAATGTGAACAGCCAAGCAGCACATAAGTGTATCATGTTCTCCATCACATATGTATGCGCGCTAGATACATCCGGAGGGATTTTTGTACTGAGATTCATGAATAAATTATTGCTCTCCAATTTCTATTTACATATGTCTAGAAGTACCCATTTCATACTATTGGAAAGTCTGAAGGGAGCGGATATTAATCATTTTTTCCCCATTAGGCATATATTTTTTTTTTTTTAAGATAGGTTTATTTATTTATTTATTAGCTCATGTTAAATGAATTTTTATTTAGAGTTGATGAAAAATCCAAACTAGACAATAAGGCGTTGTTTGCGGATGAAGTTCATTTAAATACTAAAAGACTTGAGAAACTTAGCGAAATGGTTAAGAAGGGGTTGACTTATTGGATAGAGTATTTTTGAGTTGTCAAGTTAAGTTTATTGCTTTATTTTTTCTCGTTTACTTTTTTCTGTGATTCTTGAATTAAAAAAAAATGAATTTATTGGATGTTTCAGTTAATGCACGAGAATACCTACATGGTAGCATTACAAAACAATATGATAGTAAGAGCAGTTTTAGTAATCTGTCTGGGGTGCAAAGGATTGCAAAAAGAGAAAAATTAAAAGGTATTTTAGCAGAAGTAAAGGATTATGATCACAAATCTACAGATGCAAAGTGGTCTGGAAGTATGAATGAGGAAGCATTTTCAGTAGAACTTTCTATTTGTGAGCAATATGTTGATAAAGTTACTGTAATGTTAGCTATTCTGAAGGATAAACCAAATGTTGCGAGTGATATCAGTTCTAGAAGTCTGTTGAAGAATGCTGTTATTCCTTTGCCCACTTTTAACAGTATCCCAGATGAAAATATCAATAAGTTTTATCAGGAGTTTGAATCTCTTATGGAGCAACAACAGTTTTCCAATAGAGATAAGTTTTTGCTGTTAAAACAGGAAGTGCATGGGAGAGCAGATTATTTGATTAATTCTCTTGAACTGAGTAGTCAGTCATATGAGGATGCAAAGAATTTACCAAGTTGTGCATTTGCTTCCACTGATTTAAAGAAATATAATACTGTAAGGATGTTTTCCAAGCTTAAACTGAAGTCAC
>NW_027170478.1:175000-180000 GCF_036898095.1 Palaemon carinicauda
TCTCTTTGAATATATTGGTGCTATTTTTAATGGTAAATGTCTCCAGTGAATTTTTTTGCCTTTTATTCTCCAACTGATTTCTTTACAGATGATTATTTTGTTCAATCATGTTCTTTAATTAAGTGATTTGAACGGTATAATTAAGAAAGTTCACTTTTGATCATCTATATATATATATATATATATATATATATATATATATATTATGATATAGCCTACAAATATCTATATTTTATATATGCAAAAAAAAGAAGCCTGTCTATTCTCAATGTCGATTATCATCCTGTTTTCAAGTAAGTTACGGTATTTAGCTAATTTGCTTTCTTAAAAACTTTCAACATTTCTCTTTTCTAGAATGGTAATTCTAAGCAAAGTAAGTATTTCTATTGGGAAGAAGAAAAAATATTTATTTTAAGGAGTGTACCCAAGTTAAATATATTTGAATTCATACCAATGTTTGAATTGATCTATCATACATAAACTATACAATCTATAAAAAAGAGACTTATGTCAGCCTTTTCTACATAAAACAATTAATTGCAAGTTTGCACTTTTGAAGTGATCAAGGTTTTGCTTTTATCTACTGCGATACATATGGATAGACTGTCATAGTACACAATTCTTACGCGAATCTCTTCTGCACTTACAGTTTTCGAGTAAAAAAAATAGTTTTCATGTATAAAATAATTATGCATTTCTGTTTCCAGAAATATCAACATCCTTTCTTCTTTGAGCTCAACTTTCAAAAATGGAAATTATTGATGCCAGAAGATTGGGATGATTGAAACTCCAGGTTGATTTTTTTGAATTATATTGTTGGTTTGAGTATCTTACTTACTTTACTTTGAGGCTGCTTTTCCGGTCCCATACAGCAGGGGAACCACACTCTCTACAGGACCTCCACTGTCGTTTAGCCTTGTTCGTTCAGAGTATTTAACGTTTCATATTGCGTATTGTTCATTTACTTTTAAATCGACACTGTCAAAGGACTCATGAAATAAGAAAGTGTTCAGTTCCTTTGGAAGCCTTAATGTCTTCAATCCTTCGAATGTTTCGTGGGAGCTTATTACATAGTCTTGGGGCTGCATATCTAAAGGCTTTGGAGCCTACAGTAGACATATATCCAGGTTCCAATAGTTTGAAGCCATCTGTAACTATTCTCGTGTCGACACAATTTGTTGGCTGCGCAAGATGTAGCAATTTTCTTGAGTATTTTGGACTCCCGGTTCTGATACTTGGTGGGTTATTGTACATATTTTAAATTCAATTCTCACTTTAATCGGCAGCCAGTATAAATCGATTAGTATAGGGGTGATCCTTTCTCTATGTGGGACACCGTTTTATCAGTCTGCTCCCCTGTTTATTGTGTTTTGTAATTTCGGTAAATTGTAATAGAGTTGCAGTAGTCAATCCTGATAATATCACAGTTTATTACAAGTTTTTTTTTTCTGAATTTTCGTCTAGGTACTTTTTGTTATAAGCGCAATATTTGTTAGATGATAACCAGCAGTTTTATTATATTATTTATTTGGCCATTTAGTGACAGGTTACAGTCAAGAAATACACCTAGATCTCGAACTTTACTAGATACCAGCACTGAGTCATTATTTATGTTCATTTGAATATCACCTAAGTTTCTTATGCCGTTTCCCTTTGCCCACCACCATGAATTCAGTTTTGTTCTCATTTAATTTTAGTTGTTTAAATGTCATCCATTCTCTGACACTATCACGGATTCGGTTTAGTGTTTCAGTAGTGTCATGTATATCATTTATGGGGAAGTAAAATTGTGTGTCATCTGCAAATAGTTTAAACTCCACGCCATGCCTTTGTAGCTTTTTCGAGAGACCATTATTATAGATGCAGAATCAGATTGGGCCAAGTACACTTCCCTGGGATACCCCTCTGTTTAAGGGTTCATATGATGAATAAGTTTCCAATTTGTACACAGTAATTTCCACCAACCAAGTAGTATTTTAGCTATTCGAAGGCTTGATATTCAATGCTGTTGGACCGTAGATCATTTAGTAGCAGTTCATGCACAAATGTGTCAAAAGCAGCACTGAGATCAAGCAGTATCAAGATACCGCATTTATTTTCCTCCATCATTTCTAGCATATCATTTACAACAGAGCATATGGCTGTGTCCGTAGACTATAGTTTTCTGTAAGCAGATTGTTTGTCAGGCAAAGCTTCTATTACTTTTAAGTGGCGGACTAGCTCTTCAAGAATTACATATTCAAACACTTTTGAGACAAAGGATAGATTTGAAATAGGTCTATATGACTTAATTCCTGTTAGTATAGTGCATTTTTTCAAAACTGGTGTAACTATAGCCATTCTCTCAGATTTAGAAAACTTACATTCATTAATGCTCGCATTTGCTATTCCCATCATTATTCGGCTAGACTAGAAAAGTCTCTCTCTCTCCAATTACTTCAGATATAGGCATAGGATCGATCGCGCAGTTTGTTTTCTTTGCTCTCCTGATAATTCTGGTGATGTCATCTTGTGTTGTTAAATCATATTAATTTTGTCTGTTTGCCTGGTGTCTTATTAATCTGATGTTGTGTATTTACAAATGATCTGGTTAAGTTTTCAATTTGTTTTTTAAAGAATACTAGAAAATTATTAGCTAGTTCGTGGTCAATGTAGCCATCAGGTAGCTTCTTTTCTTTCACATTTCCCATTGTACCATTTAGGAGACGATATAACATATTTGTGTCTGCTGAGGCTTTGATAATCTTTCTCTTATAATATTTGCTTTTTTCCTTCTTAGTAGGTAGTTATATTGACACGCAGCCGTTTTGTATTCTACCTAAGTACTTTTAAATTTTAACCTATTCCACTTCCTTTTTTTATATCTTTTTTCCCTCTATTTTACCAAAGTCTCTCCATCAAACCAAGGAGATTGGTCTTTTACGGATATAGTCTTTTCCATCGGTGGGCACATGGTATCATATTCACTTTTACTCTCTTTATTGTAAGTGTTCATAAGACAGTTAGCACACTTAGCTCCTAACAGACATTGATCATCATGACCACAGGGAATGTTGATAGCATCATTTATTTTCTATGTAACTTCTTCAAAAAATACGGTAGGAGGAAAATTTGATTTATGTGTAAAGTTTATTTTCGTTTCTAATGCATGTTTCTGTAAAGGGAGACTAAACGTAAGAAGTTTGTGTACTGGGGAGATGGTACATTTCTCTTCGACTTTTATATCAGATACAATATTATTAATGTCACACTTAGAACTAAGTCTAGTGTATGCCCAGTTAAAGTAGTTGCGCATTCGACATTATTCACTAGTCGATATGATTCTAGTAACTCACTAAATGGCAAAGCGTCAGGATTTGATGCGTCATCCATCCAAAAATTGAAGTCTCCACAGATAACTAATTTGTTTTTTCCCATGATAATCATCTCAATGAGAGCACCGAATTCTTCAAAAAAATTACTAGTGTTTGTTCTAGGAGGTTTGTAGATTGTTGCAAAGGATATTCTTCTATTTTTTTGGCGTAAATTTTATTTCTATATATTCAAAGCTTGTTTTACTAATTTTTTTCAACGTTTTGAGATTTGAGTAACTTTTATGAATAAAGACTCCAACACCCCACCAGACCTACCTTCTCTTGGTATGTGAAAGAAGGCATGTGTGGGGGGCGTCATTCCAGTGATGTTTGCCTTGTCCAAGTTATTTAACTATGTTTCAGATAATGCTAGCATATCTAAATATTTCTCGTTTATCAATTCTCGAAATTGTACAGTCTTATTACCTATAGATTGTATATTTACATAGCCACAGTTCATGACATCCCTAGTAACCCCGATCAGTATTTTCCGCTAATCTTTTCAATTCTAAGTCAAACGCATTGCAGTCTCTAGAATCTACTGTGTGGTCCCTTGGTCTGTTTAACTTTGTGCAGTTTATACACTTTGACACTTCCGTTTACACTGCTTGGTGGAGTGTCTCTCTGAACATTAACCACAGACTCTATCTCTTTTCTTCTTACACTTGCAATCTTTTTCGAAATGTCCATACCTCTGACAGTGGTAGCAGGTGATCACGTGGTACCTATCACGTATGTTATAAATTCCCCGTCGTGACGAAACTTTGTCCCCATTATCATGAATAGCCTTCCGAACTTCAAGATAACATTTCAGCACATAGTGAGTGCCCCACCGCCTCCCCCCCCCAAAAAAAGCATTTTTCTCCAGGATTACACTTATCTTCTATATTCTGGATTCAGTCCAGGCAGCGATTTCTTTGGATCAAAGCATTTACTACGTAGTTATTGTATACATTGTATATCATTATTTTTGGTTTTAGTTTTCGATTTTTCTCGTTTCAGTGTCAGCCACCAATGTCTGAGTTTTGTTTGCTGCCTCTTCTCTGATCATATTGTTTGCAAAATTTACACCATTTTCATTCGTAGTTGACCTCGTGTTAAGTATAGGAATGTCTTTTAGCGCTTGTTCAATCTCACATTTTCTTTCAGTAATTTTGATTGTTGTATTAGTTGATTTAATTATCAACAGATTTTTTTCCTTAAATTTGTCAGCAAATGTCGGTTTCTCCGGTTTTGGGTCCATAATTTTTTGAAGTTTTGCTTTAATATATTCCATATACATGGCAAAAATGTCTGACTTTCTCAGTGAGGTCGGTGGTCAGGTGGAATTTGCTGCGTCTGTGCTAAGGTTCGCAAATTTGTTTTTCAAGTTATCTATTTCCGTTCGTTCAAGGCCAGATTACTCATGTTTACATTTTCCTTTTATTTTGATATTACTAAATTGTTTAGTCTGCCGTCAGGTAGACAGTGTGGGCATAACCAGTCTAGGTTAATCCGTTCATTCCCAAAGATGGCTGTCACTATATAAACACATCTCTTATGATAGAGTCTTTTACAATCACATACTATCTATTTTTTCCGATCTCCATCTGTTTCTTTACATTTGACTCAGATATAGTTAGGAGCAGAAATAGTGTACTGTTTCTT
>NW_027170478.1:190000-191105 GCF_036898095.1 Palaemon carinicauda
GTACCGGTACGTCCATGGGGGTAAAGGGATGGCTTTTGTGAAATGTACCAGTACGTCCTTTGGGGGTAAAAGGGTTAACTGCCTGCCTAGTATTACGAACAAGATAGAACTGTCCAGGGAGATCTGAATGTGTGGGATGGTCAGAGTTATGAAAAATCTTATGCAACATGCATAATGAAGTAATTGAACGACGGTACCAAAGATTAATATCTAGATCAGGAATAAGAAATTTAATAGACCGTAAGTTTCTGTACAAAAAATTAAGAAGAGATTCCGCATCTGAACACCATGCAGGAGAACAATACTCAAAACAAGGTAGAATTAAAGAATTAAAACACTTTTTCAGAATAGATTGATTACCGAAAATCTTGTAAGACTTTCTCAATAGGCCAATTTTTTGTGCAATTGAAGAAGACATGGACCTAATGTGTTTCTCAAAATTAAATTTGCTGTCAAGAATCACACCTTTAATTTTAAAAGTTATACAAATTTAAAGAAAACATTATCAATGCTGAGATCCGGTTGTTGAGGAGCCACCGTCTTTGGCCTACTTACAATCATACTTTGAGTTTTTGTTAGGATTCAACTTCATACCCCATAATTTGTAACCATGCCACTAATTTTAGCTAAATCTCTATTAAGGGATTCACCAAGACCCAGATTTACATTCAGGGGATGGAATTGATGCAAAGAGAGTAGCATCATCTGCATATGCAACAAGCTTGTTTTCTAGGCCAAACCACATGTCATGTGTATATAGTATGAAAAGTAATGGGCCAAGAACACTACCCCTGTGGAACACCTGATATCACATTCCTATACTCACTATGGTGTCCATCAAACAACAACTCTTTGAGATCTATTACTTAAAAAAATCAATAATAATTCTAAGAACCAACCCACCCACTCCTAACTGTTTCAGTTTGAAAACAAGGGCCTCATTATTAACAGGGTCAAAGGCCGCACTAAAATCAAGGCCAATCATACGAACTTCCTGACCACGATCAAGGGATTACTGTACATCATTGGAGATTTTTAAGAAGGGCATCACATGCTTCAAGGCCTTTACGAAAACCAAATTGCAAAACTAGGGAGTAGGTCATTA
>NW_027170479.1:0-10000 GCF_036898095.1 Palaemon carinicauda
TGAAGAAGACACAGACCTTATATGTTTCTCAAAAGTAAATTTGCTATCGAGAAACACACCTAAAATTTTGAAAGAGTCATACAAATTTAAAGAAACATTATCAATACTGAGATCCGGATGTTGAGGAGCCACTGTCCTTGACCTACTTACAATCATACTTTGAGTTTTGTAAGGATTCAACTTCATACCCCATAACTTGCACCATGCACTAATTTTAGCTAAATCTCTATTAAGGGATTCACCAACCCATCTACATTCTATATATATATATATATATATATATATATATATATATATATATATATATATATATATACATATATATATATATATATATATATATATACCTATATATACATATTTCTATATATATATATATATATATATATATATATATATATATATATATATATATATATATATATATATATATATATATATATATATATATATATATATATATATATATATACATAAACACACACACACCCACATATATATATAAATATATATATATATATATATATATATATATATATATATATATATATATATATATATATATATATATATATATATATATATACATAAACACACACACACACACACACACACACATATATATATATATATATATATATATATATATATATATATATATATATATATATATATATATATATATATATATATATATATATATATATATATATTTATATATATATATATATATATATATATATATATATATATATATATATATATATATATATATATATATGTGTCTATATACCTATATATTTATAAATATGTATATATACATACATACATATATATATATATATATATATATATATATATATATATATATATATATATATATATATATATATATATATATATATATATATACATATATATATAAATATATATATATATATATATATATATATATATATATATATATATATATATATATATATATATATATATATATATATATATAAATATATATATATATATATATATATATATATATATATATATATATGTATATATATATATATATATATATATATATATATATATATATATATATATATATATATATATATATATATATATATATATATATATATATATATATATGTAATAGTTAGAATAGTAATATTACATGTTTAAAACAAATGACGTAATATGTCATGTTGGTTGGAAGAGCTAACCGTGAGATTTGCTATGGTCAACTCAAATTGTAAGCAGGATGTAAGATGCTGAGTTGTCATTCTTTCTTAATGTCAACACATTGTCTCTTCGTGTGAAAGTTTGTGACGTCACCGGATGCAGGTGTCTTCCGATTCCGTCACTTAGCTAAATTAAAGCAAGTATACGATATTTGGGATATCGGTAATTTGTTCAGTTCATATCTAAACTTCACCAGAATTGGTCATGTGGACCAACACAGCTTCCTCCAGTGATGGAGATGTTTAACTCAGTTGTTTATTCACAATAAAACTTAAAAACCACTAAGATGTGTTTAGTAAACCATTTAAATACATCTGAAAACAACTCATACTCAAATGTGTGCTTAAGACAGTAGCACACCAATAAATGGTGGCAGCGATTAAACTCAAAGACAGCGGTTAAACTCTAAGACAGCGATTAAACTCTAAGAATTAGAGAAATATCTTCAAGACTTCAAAATAAATATCTGTAAAACCAGAGATATATCTTCAAGACTTCAACATAAAAGCTGTAATACCTGATAAAGATCTTCAAGAACTCAAAACTATCTACAAGAATCTACAATTTTGACTAACTCCAACGGAAATGCTAACACCAACATATGTTAGTATACAAAGTGAATCTTCAATCAACATCCTAGGAAACCCAAGGACTGGCGTTCAACTATTGCAAGACATATCCAGGAAGAACTACAAACAACAAGAAACTAGAACGAGACATCGCTAACAAAACATCAAGAGAGAGAGAGAGAGAGAGAGACGACGAGTCGACTTCATATAAAGCTAAGTACAGAGATTTTTTATTCATTTCAGTTTGGGCAGTGAAGTGTAGTTATCACAAGTCGTTAGTCAATTATTACTGGGGTGAGTGAATTCCTAAACTTTGTTATAAGAAACTCCGAATTCTCATTTAGAATTTTTCTTTCTTTGTGCTAATTCCTTTTTCTTTCATAAACTCTTGGGGGGAAATGTATTGGGATTAGTAACATTGTTGGGGGAATTTTATTATACATATGCGTTTACGCAGTGGGCGTCTGTACTCATATAGATATTTTGATAGGATTGAAAGGGGTCAAAGAGATAGAAAAAAAAAGAATACAGCAGTCATGGCTCCTCCTGTCAGCCCTACCCCTGGACCTAGTGGTGTAGGCCAGGCTAATCCTCCTCCAATTGTGACGCTTGTAAATGCCAGGTCAGCAATCCTTCCTTTTCAAGGCCGAGTCAACGGGTTCTTGCCACAAAATGTGGAGTCATGGATTTCATCCGTTGATGCCCATTTAAATGCCAAACAAATCGTAGATCCTTTTGTACAATTACAAGAAGCTAAAAGTTTTATAGATTTTTCTAAGGGGGATGCGAGTGCGTATTTAAGAGGTGTTTCATTTCAGGAAGCAGTTACTTGGGATGATTTCAAAGTTAGGTTACGCGCGATCTATGGGGGTGAGGAAGCTTTGGATGTAGTGTTAACGTTACGAAATACACTTAATCAAGCCACTATGAATCGGCTTAATGTTGTTGAGAGAGCAGCTCTCATAGCTGATAGGCTTAACGAATATCAGGACATTTTAGGTAATTCCACTTGGGTTACTAACGATAATATCTCCGTGAAAGATTTTTTACGATTAATGTATTTAACTTGCATGACACTTATGTTGCCTGAAGCTTTAGTGCGGTGCTTTGATAAGAAGTTAATGCCTGCAAGTACGGAATTGGATGTCTATAAACAGATAAAGAAACACATGTCCAAGTGTCCAGATCTCGATCCCGTGTTAACTCAAGTTTTTGCTAAGAATGAAACAAAACCACAAACAGTGAACGTAATTAATAATCCAGTAGCGGGAGTGACGTGTTACAACTGCAAACGTCAAGGTCACATAAGCGCAGACTGTAGAACGAAATTTTGTTCAGTTCACAACACAGGATCACATTCTTATAGTCAATGTTACGCGCGTAAGACACAACAATATCCTAGAAATACACAGTCAATTCCACAGTCAGTTCCATATGGAAATAAAAAGAAAAATCCTCATTTTAACAATAAGAAGAAACAACAAAATGTCAATGCAGTTCAGAGTCCGAAACAAACAAACACTTCTTCAAATAACGCTGAGCCTGGGCCGTCAAACCAGACCTCGCAAAGTCAGCCTAATTTTCAGAATGTGCAGAGCAAAGCAAATACCACATAGTTAACTCTAGAGGGGAAGAGAGTGATGTTGGGTCAAGGTCATTTATGTCAACATCAATAGTATTGAATAATCAATTTAATGTTTTATCAGATAATTGTGAGACAATAGATTTTCCTATGAAACACACGGCCGAATTAAGTAAAACAGTGCATGCTCCCGTAGATTTGCAACGTATTCATACAATAATAAGCCAAAATGAGTTACGGCCAACCTTATATGCTGTAAATTTAGAACACAAATCCTTTACGTTATTTTTTGACTCTGGTAGTCCACGTAATATTATGGATTTGAAGACGCATCATTTGTTGTTTTCGAACTTTCCGATTGAAAAATCAGGAATCAGACTTTCAGGTATAGGAAATAATGAATTGAACGTCATAGGCATAACTCATATTCAGTTCAGAGTCGGTAATCGCACGTTTGCCGATACATTTGTTGTTGTGAAAAACATTAATATGTATCCAGCTGTAATTATAGGATACCCATCTATGGGAAATCAAAACATTATCTTAGCTCCTGCAAAGCACGGCGTGTATATCAAAGGGAAATTCTATAAGTCTTCTAATACTTTAAAGTCAGTTTTGGATAAAAAGGAGACGACAAATGTAACCGTAACGTACGATGAAGAACCAATAACTTGTCTCACTAATAAAGAAATAATATACGCGACCCAGCAGAATTCTCGTTCACCCGTAATATCATCTTGCACGCAATATATCGAACCAAACATACCTTCGAATTTAATAGTGCAAATAAAGAAAACACTACCGGGATCTGAAATATTAATCCTTTCTGATACTTTGAAAACCAACGGATTGTCTGTCACACAAGCTATTTATACAGTAGGCTCACATCAGCAATGTAATATCGAAGTCTGTAATCATTTAAATAACACTTTAGTAATTCACAAAAATCAACATATCTTGGATGTAGAAGTTTATAAACATCGTATTCTTACCGTTGCTGAAATCAATCACTCTCAATCAGTTGCGGATGAATCCCTTTTACGATCTATTAAAAATAAAATCAGTAAGGACATTCAAGACGAAGAAACTCAGCAGAAAATTTTTGAACTTTTAAATAAATATACAGATGTCTTTTCCACTACGGATGGATCCTTAGGAAAAACAGATGTGATCGAGCATCAAATAAGGTTAAAAGACAAACAGAAAATTATATATGTACCCTCGTACAGACTCCCTATGAAATGCCAGAATGAAATAAATGATGAAGTAGGTAAAATGTTAGAGGAAGGAGTCATTAGAAAATAAAATAGCCCTTATAATTTTCCTTTAATAGTTGTACCAAAAAAAGATCGAACATGGCGTATCTGCGTCGACTTTCGTCGTCTAAACGAGGAAACGATCCCTGATCGATTCCCAGTGCCATGTACTGACGATATTTTGTCTTTATTAGGTCAGAATAAATATTTTACCAGTTTGGACTTACTTAAAGGCTTTCACCAGATATCATTAGAAGAAGATAGTATCCCATACACAGCCTTCAGCACAGCCAGGGGACATTATGAATTTTTACGGATGCCTTTTGGTTTACGTTGTGCTCCTATAACATTTACAAGAATGATTAACATAGTGTTTGGAGACTTGTTAGGGGATATATTGCATGCCTATATGGATGATCTTGTAATCTTTTCCAACACCTTAGAGGAACATCTACGTAAGTTAGAACTAGTACTACAGAGATTAAGACAACATAACTTAAGGGTAAAGATTAGTAAGTGTGAATTTTTCAAAACAGAATTAATATATTTGGGTTTCATGGTGTCAAGCCAAGGTCTTAAAGTAGTCCATGATAAGGTGTCGGCTATACGTAATTTTCCCATACCTACTAATGTCAAGGGAATACAGCAATTTCTGGGTTGTAGTGGATATTACAGGCGTTTTATACGCAACTATTCAATAATAGCCGCTCCTTTAACTGATCTTACGAAGAAGGGCGTAGATTTCATATGGTCTGAGCAACATCAACAGGCGTTTAATACTTTGAAAGATGAACTGTGTAGTTCTCCTATCTTAAAATTTCCTGACTTCGGTAAGGAATTCTTCATTGCAACAGACGCCTCAGACTTAGGAGTAGGAGGGGTATTGCTTCAGCAATATGATAAACAGTTTTTCCCGATAGCTTTCTATTCTCGAAAATTGAGAACTTCCGAAAGTAAGTATGCAGTAATAGACAAGGAAGGACTAGCTATCGTTAATTCGCTAGTGCATTTTAAGTTCATAATTTACGGTTATCCCGTTAAGGTTCTTACTGACCATAAACCACTAACAGAGTTCTTTAAAGGCTTCAATCACAGCCCTAAACGAACTCGGTGGCATTTAATCATTCAAGATTTTGGCGCAAGAATCGGGTATTTACCTGGGAAAGCAAATATCATTGCGGATGCATTATCACGCAACCCCGTGTCATCTTGTACGGAGTCTTTAGCTGAATTAATAGATATATCAACATCCATGCCTATTGTAAAAACAATATCTGAACAAGAAGATTTAGGCTGGAGTGCTGAATTGTTACAGACTGAGCAAAGAAAAGATCAGAAAATAGAAACAATTATAAATGCTTTGAAAGACAATCATAAAGAAAAAGAATATATAAAGTATAAGCAGCAGAATTATGTAATCAAAGATAATATTCTGTGTAGGACTGTGACAAGGAAAACCCGCAATACACCACATGTAACTAACGACCAGGTAGTAGTACCAAACTCACTTGTTTCCACTGTCCTGAATTGGTTGCATTCAAATCCATTACATGGACACCCTGGGTTCTCATTAATGTCACAGAAAGCCAAATCATTGTTTTATTGGCATACAATGCTTACAGATATAAAAAGACACATAGCTAATTGTCGCACATGTCAGGAAAACAAAGGGCATACGAAAACACCTGTCAGTTTAGGAGCTTATCCTGTTCCCAATCAACCCTTTGAAAGAATACATTTAGATTTGTTAACAGGATTTTACGAGTCAGACAGAGGAAATAAGCACCTCTTAGTAATTATAGATGCTTTAACTCAATATACAGAACTAATAGCGCTTAAAACTAAAACTGCGATTGAATGCGCTAGGAAGTTTTACGAGTGTTACATTTGTAAACATGGAATTCCACACATGATAATCTCAGACTCGGGTGGTGAATTTAATAATCACTTTCTTATCTCATTGTGTGAATTCCTCAACATAAAGAAGGTTAATACCATGATATATCACCCAGAGTCGAATGGGCTAGTGGAAAGAGCAAATAGGAAGATATTAAATATATTAAGGGTAACACTAGGGGGATCAGACCCCAACTGGGATATTGCAATACCGGCGGCACTGAGTACTCTGAATCATTCATATCATATATCAATTAAAATGTCACCGCATGAAGCATTGTATGGTACCCCAGTTAGAACACCTTTCCATGTATTAACGCCTACAACTAATCTATCAAATCCTTTAAAAGAATGTATAAATGCAAGTATAAGTCGATATGATATCCTTCGAAAGAATTTAGAAGAATCACAAATCATAATGAAAAGGAATCATGATAAAATAGCGAAACCAACTAAAACATATACCGTGGGTGATAACATCTATATTCAAATCAATGTCAGAAAAGGGCTCAACTATAAACTAACACCTAAGTTTGAAGGCCCATTTAACATTTTGGAAACATTAACGGCCAATAGGTTTAGAATTCAAAACGTAGCCCAACCCATGGATGAGAGAATAGTACCATTGTCTCACATAAGAAATTAAAAATAAGTGAGGAAAAATTTTAATTTTAAAAGTTTTCTTTTCAATACAGGAGTAATTACATATGTTTTTTCTCGTTACAGGTTTCCAAGATGAAATTTTTGTTGTTGGGAGTGATATTGTTCGCTCAGACAGTTTTTTCGTATGGGATGAGTTCTAAGACTAAGAATATATATTTTAAATATGGCAATATAGTTGAAAGACAAGAAGACATTTTTATTACATCAACCAACGTAATTGTCGAAGTGCATATGCAAGCAATTTTTCTTCAAGAGAATGATGTCACTAGCTTAAGAACCGCCATTTCAAGGTTTTCTGCATCATTGGATGAGTTGCATAGGAGACATTTTCATTTGACTACTAAGAGTTTGCTTGGATCAACATTAAAAGTTGCAGAGATGCTATCTGATGACTTGAAAAATAAGACTGGAGAGACAGGATCTTTGGCTTATGACCTTTTGATGTGGACTGTAGGACACGAACAAAAAGAAAGACGGAATCCGTTCATTTATGCTGCATTAAGCATCTTTGGGTCTGTTGCAAGTTTAGGTTTAGGACTTTCCAATCGTCTTAAAATTAGTAATCAAAATAAGAAAATTGAGTTCTTGACTCATAAATATGAATTGATTATGTCAGAACTAAGGGATCAGTTAGCTTCAATCAATAAAATTATGGATTTGTTAAATGAACATTCAGATAATATCGTTCAAATTATGGAAGTACAGGATTTGTTAGCAACATTAACGTATTATGATTCAAAGATAGATCACATACATAACAGAATTGCACATTTCATTGAGAAATCCAAGGATTATGTAGAAGCTATCACGTTAGCAACTAAAGGTGTATTGTCGCCCCATTTGTTGCCTATACGTTACTTAAAATTAGTTCTGGAGAACGGAAGGGATAAACTAGGCTATGTTCCTTTGTTAGACGAACATAGGTTAGAATTTTATTACAGCCTAATTACAGTAAACGTAGATAATAACAAGATTAGGATTACGATTCCCTTTGATTCTTCTGATGCCTGGCAATCTTACAGGATATCACCATTTCCGACTTTCATGACGAATCACTCAAATCCAGTAATATCCAGTTTGACAGGACACGTATTGATTTCCCCAGACAAGGAAACATATACGGTCATTAAAGACTTAAATCAATTAACTCACTGTTCAGACGCAATGGATAGAAAAATATGTACAGCTGACTCATTTGAATTCCGTAAAAACTTGATGGATTCATGCGAGTTAGGTATAGTGCTAGACGGTGCTCTCTCCCATAAAAGTGAAAATTGTCTGGATAGGCTTTATCCCTTTGACAATAAAGAATTCAATTGCAGACTAAATAATGGCTCGTGGATACGATACGACAAGGACGGCTTCAATGTATCATGCCCTGACGGATCCACATCCTTCAACAACATCTTCGTCGCAGCAGATGGCTGTATCGGGACTTCCCCGAATTCCATGGTGACTGGCCTACGGACAATCATCAGAGAACGAGCTTACTTCGCGAACTTCACGTGGACCTCTACAATGCCCGCACTTCCTCTCCCCTATAAAGGAAGTGTGGCAAAGCGCTTAATGAAACTTACCGAAAAGGACCACCTGTCACCGACTTACAAAGAGATTCTTCACCCTATATTACTAGCTAGTTTTTGTGTAACGGTGTTAATTTTTATCGCCGTGAACATCCTTGTTTGGCGTAGGTTACGGCACAGCAAGCAGCTACAAAGGAACGAGTTGAATAGCCCTGACAATACCCCCTACCTGATCCAATTCAAAGCTGTATGAGTGGCCACCTCATTCGCTAAGGGAGTAATTTGTCAGGATGATGTTTGTATGAAAAGCTGATTAGTACGCTAGTAATATGTAATTAAAGAAATTCTCTACATTTGCATTGTTAAAAATACATTTAAAATAACATTTAAAAAATAAATAAAATAAAAAAGGATATAAGTCATTTTTTTCTCTCGGCATCTAATAAAAATATATAAGCCGGAATGTTAAAAAAGAAAAGAGAAAAAAAAAATATAATAAGATATATAACAAAATCTATGGGCATCTAATAAAATGTATCAGCCCTATATATAAATATATATATATGTACGAAACCGTGGTACGTGTACGTACCAGGAATTCGTATTTGTGCACTAAAAATTGAGTATCTTGTTTCTGACAAAGGTAACAATTATTCTTTATCAAGTTACCGAATCATTTGTAAGTCAGAATTTATTTTGTTTTTGGTACCATGTAATCATTTGCTAGCAATGTACCATATATATGATCTTGGTTTTATCATGCATTTTTCTTTTTGCTTTGGTAATATCTTTTTTGTATGCATTATTGTTATTATTTTTTTGATGTGCCTATTTGGACATTCGTCCTCAGTTGGATATAGCTAATGTTAAACAAAGAATAATACGTATGTCCAGTCACACCTAATAACCATGTTTCGGCTTGTTGTTAAATTTTTGTAAAAAAATTGAGATAGCTGGCCGAGCTTATGTAATAGTTAGAATAGTAATATTACATGTTTAAAACAAATGACGTAATATGTCATGTTGGTTGGAAGAGCTAACCGTGAGATTTGCTATGGTCAACTCAAATTGTAAGCAGGATGTAAGATGCTGAGTTGTCATTCTTTCTTAATGTCAACACATTGTCTCTTCGTGTGAAAGTTTGTGACGTCACCAAATGCAGGTGTCTTCCGATTCCGTCACTTAGCTAAATTAAAGCAAGTATACGATATTTGGGATATCGGTAATTTGTTCAGTTCATATCTAAACTTCACCAGAATTGGTCATGTG
>NW_027170479.1:20000-27094 GCF_036898095.1 Palaemon carinicauda
TTAAACACCACTTTAATGAGATACCAAGGTATCAAGTCATAAAAAATCTGTATTACAAATCAATCACATTAGCGTTAGAAACGCTTGGCACACATGTCTGAACTTATGCAAGGTTCACCTTTGAAGGAAGGAACAGTCTATATGGGCACTTGGTGCCCTCATTTAGTTTGTAGTACAGTATGTACCTACACACTCACCCTGGACTTAATCGTCCCAATTAAGACCACTGTTCCTCGCAGAGTTAAACAGTAGGGTTAACTACACGACCCACTGCTACCACAGATCTCTTAAGTTCCTCTACTTGCTTCGCATAGTGGCGAAAGAACACCCTGGAAGACTTCCAGCCCGTGTATGAACGGAGATGTTCAAAATCCATACAATTAAAGAAATTTAGGGATGAGGCAACTTTCCTCGGATCGTGACCTGCGGGTGTACTGTCAGGATCCGCTCTGCGAATAAAATATGTCATTTTCGCTCTGAGTTGATTCAGAGATAAATTTGAGCCTGATGTTTCTCCCCTGAATAGTTGACTACCCTTGAAGTCTATGAAGTTCTACGAAGATTGACCTTTAGGCATTCTACTGGACATAGAGATGCATCTTCTTTCAGAGGACAGATTCTCCAGGACCCCACCTGTTGGTGGGTAACTCATTCTTGGCGAGAAACGTAGGATCCGGAAACAGGTTCAGCTCCCCCCCATCCAGGAACTGAACACGACCTGCCTCTCTCGAGAGGGCTACGATCTCACTAACCCTGGCCCCGGACGCGAGTGCAAATAGGAAAATAACTTTTTGCGTCAAATCCTTTAACGCACATTCTTCATTGCTCAACAAGGAGGCGAAATGAAGAACTTTGTCTAAAGACCATGAGATGGGCTTTGGAGGTGTTGAAGGTCTGAGCCTAGCGCAGGCTTTCGGAACTTTATTAAAGATCTCGTTACCTAGGTCGATCTGGAAGGCAAATAAAATGGGTCTCATCAAAGCCGATTTACACACTGAAATCGTGTTAGCTGCCAATCCTTGGCCATGGAGGTGGATGAAGAAAGATAAGCAGAAATCTGTTGAGATCTCCTGCGGATTCTTTGCCTTTACAAAGGCCACCCATTTTCTCCAAGATGACTCATATTGCCTTCTAGTCGATTTGCACTTGTATTCCTCTAGGAAGTCTATGCTGGCTTTCGAAATCCCGAAGCGCTTTCTCACCGCTAGGGCGAGAAAATCATGAGCTGCAGGGTCTGGGTTTTCTGTAATGAAGCGCAGACAGTCGACTTCTGGACTCGCTGGGTCAGAACTGGATGTGGTAGCGGCACGAACTTCATCTGTAGTTCCAACGCCAAGGGGAACCACATGCTGTTCGCCCACTTGTGGGCCACTATTGCCGCTACCCCCCTTGAAGGATCTCAGTTTGTTGAGGACCCTCAACAGAAGGTTGTGAGGAGGGAACAGATAAATCCTGGACCATCTGTTCCAGTCGAGGGACATTGCGTCCACTGCTTCCGCTAAGGGGTCCTCGTACGGGGACACGTACAGGGGCAACTTCTTGTTGTCTTTCGTTGCAAAGAGGTCTATTTGCAGTTCTGGGACTTGATTCAGAATGAAGGAAAATGATCCTGCGTCTAAGGACCATTACGACTCTATCGGTGTGAACCTGGATAGAGCGTCCGCTGTCACATTGCGGACTCCTTGAAGGTGAACTGCCGACAGGTACAACTTCTTCTTTTCCGCCAATCGGAAAATGGCTAACATCACTTGGTTGAGAGGTGGTGACCTCGACCCTTGTCGATTCAAGCATCTCACAACCACCTCGCTGTCTGTCACCAATCTTATGTGGATCGAGTGACGCGGGGAGACTTTCTTTAAGGTAAGGAGCACTGCCATAGCTTCTAGAAAGTTTATATGAAAGGTCCTGAATAGCTTGGACCAAGTCCCCTGGACTTTTTTCCGATGAGAGTGACCTCCCCATCCCTCCTTTGAGGCGTCTGAGTGAATCGTCATCGACGGGGGAGGTGGCTGAAGAAGAACAGACTTCTTTAGATGTCTGGCTTGGGACCAAGGTCTGAGAAGAGTACGTAGCCGAGGCGGCACTGGTCTTCTCAGGTCTCTTCGCGCGTTTGACGCAAACCTTCTCCAAACTCCGGTTGCATCCTTTAGCTGTGCTCTTAGCACTGGGTCTGTCACTGAAGCAAACTGGAGAGAGCCTAGTACCCTCTCCTGTTCGCGTCTTGATATCCTTTCGGAATCTAGAAGTCTCTTGACAGAGCCCGCTATCTCCTTCCTTTTCTTCATTGGGATGGAGAAACTGTGGTGACAAAAGGTCCCAGTGGATTCCCAGCCACTGGAACTTTTGGGATGGAGAAAGTCGAGACTTTTTCTTGTTGATCTTGAAGCCTAGGTACTCTAGGAACTGGATCACCTGACTGGAAGCTTGCAAGCATTCGGTCTCGGATGCTGCCCACACCAGCCAGTCGTCCAGGTAGGCTACTACCTGAATTCCCTTTAGGCGTAATTGTTTGAGAGCTGCGCTCGCAAGCTTCGTGAAAATCCTTGGGGCTATGTTTAGCCCGAATGGCATGGCTCTGAAGGCGTACAGTTTCCGTTTGTAGCCTGAACCCTAGGTAGGGGGGAGAGTCGACGGCTGATTGGAATGTGCCAATAGGCGTCTGACAAGTCTATAGAGACTGAGTATGCCCTCTTGGGCAGTAAGGTCCTTATGTGTTGCAGTGTTAGCATCTTGAATTTGCAATTCACTATGAACTTGTTGAGTGGTGACAAGTCCAGAATGACTCTGAGCTTTTCCGAGTCTTTCTTGGGAACACAAAACAGCCTCCCTTGGAATTTGATGGACTTCACCTTTCGGATCACATTTTTCTCCAACAGTTCTTGAACGTACTCCTCCAAAATGGGGGTGGAGTGTTGGAAAAACCGAAGGCATGGGGTTGGAGTGCTGTACCAGCTCCAACCCAGTCCATTCTTGAGTAGGCTTTGGGCCCAGGGATCGAAGGTCCAGCGATCCCAAAATTTCATCAGTCCTCCCTCCTACCGGTATCATTTCACTTGGACTGCCGTCCTGAGGTCTTGCCTCCCTGACCACGACCACCTCTGAATCCCCTTCCCCTTGAGGGGCGCCTAGACGAGCCTCTGGCTGCTCCTCTAGGTTTTGCACGAAAGGAAGAAGACTGTCCTTCGAACGTTGGGGCGAATGTGGTTGACTGACCTGGCACAGCCTGGGGTACCCACTGAAAGGCAGTCGGGGTTTGTGCCACCATCTGGGGCACTGGAGGCAAAGGCAATTGCAGTTGCTGTTGCTGTCTATAAGGCTTGGCTGGCCGAAATGGTAGCCTAGTCTTCATATTCTTCCTCTTTGGTTGAGGACCCTCATCCGGGGAAGATTTTCTTTTGATAGCCAGGCCCCACTTCTGGAGAAGATTTCTATTCTCCACGGCGGCCTTATCAACAACCTCTTTGACCACATCGGTAGGGAAAAGGTCTTTTCCCCAAATGTTGGAGGAGATTAACTTCCTTGGCTCGTGTCTCACCGAAGCCCCGGTGAACACGAACTCCCTGCAAGCTCTCCTTGCCTTGACGAAGCTATAAAGGTCCTTCGTCACTGTGGCTAAGTGAGACTTAGCCACTACCATGAACATTTCATGGACCTTGGGGTCACTTGCCATCGTCTCGAGAGTAGTCTGATGAGACATTGAGGCAGCCAGTCTTTCTTTTGTCTCGAACTCTCTTCGTAAAAGAGATTCGGACAGCTTGGGGAGGTCCTCGCCGAATTGCCGTCCGGCAATATCAGCCTCCAACTTTCCCACTGAGAATGTCAGATGGACATCCTTCCAGTCTTTGTGGTCCATAGGTAGGGCCAGCGACAAGGGTTTACACTCCTCCAGGGAGGGGCAAGGCTTGCCGGCCTCGACTGCCTTTAGGACAGCCGCAAACCTTTCTGTAAAAAGGGGAAGGCTCTATCAGGAGAGGACACAAACGAAGGGAGCTTCTTGCTCAATGCAGCTACCTTCGAATTCGAGAAGCCCCTCTCTTTCATCGAGGATGAAAGTAGGGCTTGAGCCTTAGCGTGGTCCATAATAATGACCTCCTTCGGCTCTGTCTCCTCCCTTGAAGCTGGTTCTTTTCTCAGCCGGACATAGCAGTCCGGATATGATGCCTTGCTGGGCCAGAAATTCTACCTCCTCTAGGGGAACTGAACCCAGCTTATCCGAGGATGACGATCTTTCCAGTCGTCATCGGCATGTGCTCAGCATACCTCCATGGGTTAGCATCTGAGCATATGGGAAGGTCTTTCACATTGAGCCTTTTCCGGGGCCCATGTGATTCTGCCAGGGACTGCATACGCAGTTCCATTGCAGCCGCATTCTCCTGATTCTCCTTCTGCATTTGTTGGATCATTCCAACAATCGAAGAGAGGGCCTGTCCCAGTTCTACTGGGAGGCCAGCCGATGTTGAGGGGATAGGCTCCGGCATCTGAACCGGAGTAGCCGACACCTCGTCGACCTCATCCTCTACGACATCCGGGGTTTGAACTTGATCCTGACCTTCTGCCAGGAGGTCTTCTTCCAAACGTTCGTCCAGGTCAGACATCCTGTCACACAACTGGATGTCTTGCATCGCATCTGCGACTTCCTCGTCCACCTGGACTTGATCTTGAAGGATCTCCTCTTGAGGCTGGGGAATCACTGCCTCAGCTGATGCCTGGGGAAAAAGATACGCCCTCATCTTCTCACTTGGAAGATAAGGGCCAGAGGTGTTCTTCTTGAAGCCCCTTACCCAAGTACGAAGCTTTTCCCTAGCTATATCCCTTGATTCCGCCGTTCTAGGGGAATCAAAAGCCTCAGTAATCAGGTTAGTGCATACAGTACATACCTGAGGGTCCCAATACTGGAGATCATCCTTGGAGACAGCGCATGCTGCGTGTCTCCTACAACACTCATGTCCGCAGAGGTTCTTGCTGCGGACATTGCAGAAAACATTTCCGCACTTCGGAGGGTCCTCCTGTAAAGAGAAAAAATTTCCATGAGTATCAAGTGAACTATGTATCACTGGATATGCATAGTATAGCATAACAATTCATAAATGAAAGACACACACTTGTGTTTCCCTCACAACCATTGTTGCAGCCTTCCAGATAATAAAATCAAAATGGTTTATCTCTACTAGAGTAACCAATGCAAGGTTTCCAGAGGAAACAGGTGGAGCTCACACCTAGGCAATGATTTTAAAATCCTGGATAATAGACGGGGAAGAACTCTGCTTCCTGTCTGAGGACAACAGCAAAGGGCTGTGCAAGAAAACACAATAGTGTTAGAAGATACAGTGCTGTACCTAAACTTTTACTATAGTTTTCTTCTTACTGTATATGCTATACAGAAGAATACTAGTACAGTATAGGAGGATGTGTGCCGGCCTGCCTTTGCCGGCCGGCACACATTACAATTAGCTTTAAAGTATACTACTTAACAGCTATAGGGCGGCAGCCCTCTGGTTCAAATGCCTGTGCCGGCGGCAGCAGCTGCCGGCCAGCAACAGCCAGTGTTGGCCGGCAATGATTGGCGGCCAGCAACTACACAAGGTAGTACCCAGCTGCCGGCCACACTCTTGGTGACCGGCAGACAAGGACTGACATAAGCCGGCCGGCAAAGGTACAAGACCGATGCCAGCCGGCAGCAAAAGAACCAGAAGACTACACCTGCCCCGGCTGCCGGCCTCATAGGCCGGCAGCCGGCCTCATAGGCCGGCAGCCGGGACAGGTACAGCACTAGAAGAAAATAGAATGGATGCCGGGATAAGAGTGTACACAACCCCCCAAGCCCGGCAACCGAAAGAGTGCATATAAGGAAGGGGAGAAACTTAATTCAGGCTTCCTTGACCAATGCCGTCCGGCTCTGCCGGCAGGCATGGATGAGGGACCAAGAGAGGTCCGGGCAGCACTCGAAAACATAAGACCCTTTCCGTCCAGCGTCTCTGCCGGCCGGCAATGGGCTTAGTCAATCCATATCCCAACCTATACTAGGTCCAGAAGTAGAATGACATATGGTACAGTAATACCCCTGCCGGCCAGCTCTGCCGGCCGGCAAGGTACAGTACAGTAATGGCTAGGCCATTACGGAGATAGAGGGGGAAGGGACAAGAGGTCCTGCCAACCTTGCTTTAGTGACAGATCACCCGCAGCCAAGAACTTTGTCTTAGCCTAAGGGAGATCTAAGGGAAAGGGCCAGCGCAGTAGTATAATACCTGCCAGCTTCCAGAGCACCAAAGCAAGGAAGGCGTTGCTACTCCCAAGGGAAGATTTATCCTCCCCGAGAACAGCAACAGGACTTAGTCTGGTCGATCACACAAGAAGGAATCATAACTACAGAAACCTTCGATAGTGACCTAAGGGAGCTAAGCTCCCTTTGTAAGTGTTATGTCAGCGAGGGAGGACTCTGCCCCAAGCCAAACAACACGGACTCAGACTAAAAACTCTGTTGTTCTGTCCCTCTTTGAACCAGACTCTGCTGGAACAGGAAGGTACAGTAACACCCTAGTATAGTTTTATCGAAAATAAATTCGGAAAAAACCACTTAGGGATAAGCCCAAGGCTTAAACAGAGGGAAAGGGATTGCATACCTTCTCCGAAGAAAAGAAAGCAACCGGGGAGTATAATAAAGTATACTAAGGCTCCATAAGCAATTAGCCTAGGCACCAAGAGAATCGATTACCTAATTCACCGAAACTCTCACGTATACAATCTTGGAAATATTCCACAAAGTCTAAAATGTATAAAATATAGCCTAAAGCTTCAATAAAATTTTAATTACACTCGGAAAAACCATAATCATGCATTAAGTACTAGGACCAAACGACTAGGCTACATGGCCTAGCATAGGCCAGAATGGCGAATACTTCGCCAAATAATACTAAGCACGAAAGGAAATCCTATGTAAAGCTAAATAGCTAAATTTTATTAAGCAAAACAACCAGGAATGTCACTCTGACTAACTAATATATACCTAGCGAGTGACAGTGTCCAGGACACCTCTGGTAGGCTACGGCTCTTGTATCAAAGATTAATCCTATTAATCACTCAAAATTTTACCAAGA
>NW_027170480.1:12500-15000 GCF_036898095.1 Palaemon carinicauda
TTGGTGCATATTTCTAATAGTGCACGGAGAGAGGCCTCGGGGATGTTGAGGGTGGGTGTCGTTGTATCCCTATAAACTCTGTCCATTATGAATTTTATTGTTTCATTCACGGGAACGTTAGTAAATAGGGACTCGACATCCATGGAGGCAATAACTCCGTCACTTGTGGAATTTCTCAGTTTTTCTAGGAATTCTGCTGATGATGTCACACAATATTTATTGGGGATATAGGGTGTGAGTAAGGTGTTCAGTCTCTTAGCAAGCTGGTATGTAGGGGCAGGGCACTGGCTGATAATAGGCCTGAGAGGGTTCCCTTGCTTGTGCGTTTTTACATTTCCGTATAAGTAGCCGAGCCCAAAATCACCTGAAATAGGTGGCAAATGGACGGCGTTGGTGGCAGCATTAATGGTTTGTATAATGCTGTTTGCTTCCCTCTTGATATCCTCAGTGGGGTTGCGGGACAATCGTTCAAATTTTGAGGTATCAGCCAAAATTTGATCTAGTTTCTCATGGTACTCCTCTGTATTTATGAGAACGAAGGCGGCAGTTTTATCTGCACGGCGTACAGTGATGCCTTCTTGCCATCTAAGAGCCTTGGCAGCATCTCTCATCTCCTTTGTGACAATCCCACTCCGGTATTGGCCACGGTCAGTGAGGGCTTCTGCCAAGAGTAGGGGTTGGAGGGCATCAGTCGTCCGTAGGGCACCTCTACGTTCATTTTCTTGTATGGTGTCAAGGAGGAGCTCGATTTCCAATCTCTTGTCAGTCGGTCTTGGTTTGGTCATGTAGTGGCAATTAAGGCCTAAACATAATATTTCTTCTTGAGCAGGCGTGGGAACGTAATTGGTGAGATTTACATACTCTTGCCTCTTTTCTGGGATCCTAAGTTTGCCTCCATTGATATTAATGAGTTTTCTTATTACAGTTTTGGTCCGATTTCGTTGGTCTTTCTCTTTTAGTTTATTAAGGAGGTAAGAGATATTTTCTGGGTAGGTAAGGTGATTCCTTTGTTGATCATTATCATCAGGTTGCCTTTCATCACTTTCTTCAATAATACTGTGGTCTAGATTGTCTTGTTCCTCTCTCACAATGTATTCCGGGACCTCTCCAGAAGGGCGTGCTTGATCAATGGCGATGTTCTGGATTTCAGCCCATTCACTCTGCAGACGAGCAAGGCGTGCATATAGATCTTTCTTTTCATGCAGTTTAGTATCCAATTGCCGGCGAAGGAGAGATCTCCTGAAAGCACTAGTCCGCGGGTCATTACGTGCTGAGGGGTCATGCAGTCTAAAATTTGTATATTTGTATATTTGTAAAATTTGTATATTTGTATATTTGAAAAGAAAGATCTATATGCACGCCTTGCTCGTCTGCAGAGTGAATGGGCTGAAATCCAGAACATCGCCATTGATCAAGCACGCCCTTCTGGAGAGGTCCCGGAATACATTGTGAGAGAGGAACAAGACAATCTAGACCACAGTATTATTGAAGAAAGTGATGAAAGGCAACCTGATGATAATGATCAACAAAGGAATCACCTTACCTACCCAGAAAATATCTCTTACCTCCTTAATAAACTAAAAGAGAAAGACCAACGAAATCGGACCAAAACTGTAATAAGAAAACTCATTAATATCAATGGAGGCAAACTTAGGATCCCAGAAAAGAGGCAAGAGTATGTAAATCTCACCAATTACGTTCCCACGCCTGCTCAAGAAGAAATATTATGTTTAGGCCTTAATTGCCACTACATGACCAAACCAAGACCGACTGACAAGAGATTGGAAATCGAGCTCCTCCTTGACACCATACAAGAAAATGAACGTAGAGGTGCCCTACGGACGACTGATGCCCTCCAACCCCTACTCTTGGCAGAAGCCCTCACTGACCGTGGCCAATACCGGAGTGGGATTGTCACAAAGGAGATGAGAGATGCTGCCAAGGCTCTTAGATGGCAAGAAGGCATCACTGTACGCCGTGCAGATAAAACTGCCGCCTTCGTTCTCATAAATACAGAGGAGTACCATGAGAAACTAGATCAAATTTTGGCTGATACCTCAAAATTTGAACGATTGTCCCGCAACCCCACTGAGGATATCAAGAGGGAAGCAAACAGCATTATACAAACCATTAATGCTGCCACCAACGCCGTCCATTTGCCACCTATTTCAGGTGATTTTGGGCTCGGCTACTTATACGGAAATGTAAAAACGCACAAGCAAGGGAACCCTCTCAGGCCTATTATCAGCCAGTGCCCTGCCCCTACATACCAGCTTGCTAAGAGACTGAACACCTTACTCACACCCTATATCCCCAATAAATATTGTGTGACATCATCAGCAGAATTCCTAGAAAAACTGAGAAATTCCACAAGTGACGGAGTTATTGCCTCCATGGATGTCGAGTCCCTATTTACTAACGTTCCCGTGAATGAAACAATAAAATTCATAATGGACAGAGTTTATAGGGATACAACGACACCCACCCTCAACATCCCCGA
>NW_027170482.1:2500-10000 GCF_036898095.1 Palaemon carinicauda
TCGCTCAAAATCCGTTTTTTTGGGCTCAAGCCATGTCGTCCTGATGGAAGTGTACCAGAGCATTACTGTATCTGTGGATTCTCAGAACGTGCCGTACTCCCCGGAGATATTTATTCCCGGTCGACTAGACCTAGAGACCTAAGATGTTACCGTTATACATCTTTTCAACTAACTATAAACTATGTTAGAGCTTCCTGCCCCCTACAGGGAAGAGTCCTACTAGACTCTGGAAAGTCTCGAAGAGTACATATATCTATGTATGAATCTCAGGCAAGCTAATATAGTGGCCTCGCCCTATATTAGGTAAAGCATAATTTGTATAGAACTACTGCGTCAATATATTGACCAGTCATCCGCACAATACTTGTATTGGACAAAGGTTTATATCCGCATAGGAAGAAACTAATAAAACCGCCCCTCGTCCCTTTATGGGACGGAGTCCTCCCATTAGGGGACTTACATAAACCAATGCAACATAGCTTGCAAAACAGAACAATTCTATCAGAATTATCCCAGATAAGATACATAGAATTAAATGCTCAATTATACCAATAAATTGACACAGGTGAAAGAGACGCAAGGTTCTCAAGAACAAGTTTATTGACAGATAATAAACAGACAGGTTAACAACAAATATATATATTTATATAAAAGGGGATAACCCAAAACTTTAAGCATAAGTATGATAGTAAACAGAACTTGTTTATCTGAAAGAAAAACCATTAAACACCACTTTAATGAGATACCAAGGTATCAAGTCATAAAAAATCTGTATTACAAATCAATCACATTAGCGTTAGAAACGCTTGGCACACATGTCTGAACTTATGCGAGGTTCACCTTTGAAGGAAGGAACAGTCTATATGAGCACTTGGTGCCCTCATTTTAGTTTGTAGTACAGTATGTACCTACACACTCACCCTGGACTTAATCGTCCCAATTAAGATCACTGTTCCTCGCAGAGTTAAAACAGTAGGGCTAACTACACGACCCACTGCTACCACAGATCTCTTAAGTTCCTCTACTTGCTTCGCATAGTGGCGAAAGAACACCCTGGAAGATTTCCAGCCCGTGTATGAACGGAGATGTTCAAAATCCATACAATTAAAGAAATTTAGGGATGAGGCAACTTTCCTCGGATCGTGACCTGCGGGTGTACTGTCAGGATCCGCTCTGCGAATAAAATATGTCATTTTCGCTCTGAGTTGATTCAGAGATAAATTTGAGCCTGATGTTTCTCCCCTGAATAGTTGACTACCCTTGAAGTCTGAAGTTCTACGAAGATAGACCTTTAGGCATTCTACTGGACATAGAGATGCATCTTCTTTCAGAGGGCAGATTCTCCAGGGACCCCACCTGTTGGTGGGTAACTCATTCTTGGCGAGAAACGTAGGATCCGGAAACAGGTTCAGCTCCCCCCCATCCAGGAAACTGAACACGACCTGCCTCTCTCGAGAGGGCTACGATCTCACTAACCCTGGCCCCGGACGCGAGTGCAAATAGGAAAATAACTTTTTGCGTTAAATCCTTTAACGCACATTCTTCATTGCTCAACAGGGAGGCGAAATGAAGAACTTTGTCTAAAGACCATGAAATGGGCTTTGGAGGTGCTGAAGGTCTGAGCCTAGCGCAGGCTTTCGGAACTTTATTAAAGATCTCGTTACCTAGGTCGATCTGGAAGGCAAATAAAATGGGTCTCATCAAAGCCGATTTACATACTGAAATCGTGTTAGCTGCCAATCCTTGGCCATGGAGGTGGATGAAGAAAGATAAGCAGAAGTCTGTTGAGATCTCCTGCGGATTCTTTGCCTTTACAAAGGCCACCCACTTTCTCCAAGATGACTCATATTGCCTTCTAGTCTATTTGCACTTGTATTCCTCTAGGAAGTCTATGCTAGCTCTCGAAATCCCGAAACGTTTTCTCACCGCTAGGGCGAGAAAATCATGAGCTGCAGGGTCTGGGTTTTCTGTAATGAAGCGCAGACAGTCGACTTCTGGACTCGCTGGGTCAGAACTGGATGTGGTAGCGGCACAAACTTCATCTGTAGTTCCAACGCCAAGGGGAACCACATACTGTTCGCCCACTTGTGGGCCACTATTGCCGCTACCCCCTTGAAGGATCTCAGTTTGTTGAGGAACCTCAACAGAAGGTTGTGAGGAGGGAACAGATAAATCCTGGACCACCTGTTCCAGTCGAGGGACATTGCGTCCACTGCTTCCGCTAAGGGGTCCTCGTACGGGGACACGTACAGGGGCAACTTCTTGTTGTCTTTCGTCGCAAAGAGGTCTATTTGCAGTTCTGGGACTTGATTCAGAATGAAGGAAAATGATCCTGCGTCTAAGGACCATTCCGACTCTATCGGTGTGAACCTGGATAGAGCGTCCGCTGTCACATTGCGGACTCCTTGAAGGTGAACTGCCGACAGGTACCACTTCTTCTTTTCTGCCAATCGGAAAATGGCTAACATCACTTGGTTGAGAGGTGGTGACCTCGACCCTTGTCGATTCAAGCATCTCACAACCACCTCGCTGTCTGTCACCAATCTTATGTGGATCGAGTGACGCGGGGAGACTTTCTTTAAGGTAAGGAGCACTGCCATAGCTTCTAGAAAGTTTATATGAAAGGTCCTGAATAGCTTGGACCAAGTCCCCTGGACTTTTTTCCGATGAGAGTGACCTCCCCATCCCTCCTTTGAGGCGTCTGAGTGAATCGTCATCGACGGGGGAGGTGGCTGAAGAAGAACCGACTTCTTTAGATGTCTGGCTTGGGACCAAGGTCTGAGAAGAGTACGTAGCCGAGGCGGCACTGGTCTTCTCAGGTCTCTTCGCGCGTTTGATGCATACCTTCTCCAAACTCCGGTTGCATCCTTTAGCTGTGCTCTAGCACTGGGTCTGTCACTGAAGCAAACTGGAGAGAGCCTAGTACCCTCTCCTGTTCGCGTCTTGATATCCATTTGGAATCTAGAAGTCTCTTGACAGAGCCCGCTATCTCCTTCCTTTTCTTCATTGAGATGGAGAAACTGTGTGACAAAAGGTCCCAGTGGATTCCCAGCCACTGGAACTTTTGGGATGGAGAAAGTCGAGACTTTTTCTTGTTGATCTTGAAGCCTAGGTACTCTAGGAACTGGATCACCTGACTGGAAGCTTGTAAGCATTCGGTCTCGGATGCTGCCCACACCAGCCAGTCGTCCAGGTAGGCTACTACCTGAATTCCCTTTAGGCGTAATTGTTTGAGAGCTGCGCTCGCAAGCTTCGTGAAAATCCTTGGGGCTATGTTTAGCCCGAATGGCATGGCTCTGAAGGCGTACAGTTTCCGTTGTAGCCTGAACCCTAGGTAGGGGGAGAGTCGACGGCTGATCGGGATGTGCCAATAGGCGTCTGACAAGTCTATAGAGACTGAGTATGCCCTCTTGGGCAGTAAGGTCCTTATGTGTTGCAGTGTTAGCATCTTGAATTTGCAATTCACTATGAACTTGTTGAGTGGTGACAAGTCCAGAATGACTCTGAGCTTTTCCGAGTCTTTCTTGGGAACACAAAACAGCCTCCCTTGGAATTTGATGGACTTCACCTTCGGATCACATTTTTCTCCAACAGTTCTTGAACGTACTCCTCCAAAATGGGGGTGGAGTGTTGGAAAAACCGAAGGCATGGGGGTGGAGTGCTGTACCAGCTCCAACCCAGTCCCATTCTTGAGTAGGCTTTGGGCCCAGGGATCGAAGGTCCAGCGATCCCAAAATTTCATTAGTCTCCCTCCTACCGGTATCGTTTCACTTGGACTGCCGTCCTGAGGTCTTGCCTCCTTGACCACGACCACCTCTGAATCCCCTTCCCCTTGAGGGGCGCCTAGACGAGCCTCTGGCTGCTCCTCTAGGCTTTGCACGAAAGGAAGAAGACTGTCCTTCGAACGTTGGGGTGAATGTGGTTGACTGACCTGGCACAGCCTGGGGTACCCACTGAAAAGTAGTCGGGGTTTGTGCCACCATCTGGGGCACTGGAGGCAAAGGCAATTGCAGTTGCTGTTGCTGTCTATAAGGCTTGGCTGGCCGAGACGGTAGCCTAGTCCTCATATTCTTCCTCTTTGGTTGAGGACCCTCATCCGGGGAAGATTTTCTTTTGATAGCCAGGCCCCACTTCTGGAGAAGGTTTCTATTCTCCACGGCGGCCTTATCAACAACCTCTTTGACCACATCGGTAGGGAAAAGGTCTTTTCCCCAAATGTTGGAGGATATTAACTTCCTTGGCTCGTGTCTCACCGAAGCCCCGGTGAACACGAACTCCCTGCAAGCTCTCCTTGCCTTGACGAAGCCATAAAGGTCCTTCGTCACTGTGGCTAGGTGAGACTTAGCCACAACCATGAACATTTCATGGACCTTAGGGTCACTTGCCATCGTCTCAAGAGTAGTCTGATGAG
The DNA here is from genome assembly GCF_036898095.1 of Palaemon carinicauda. Classification (NCBI taxonomy): domain Eukaryota; kingdom Metazoa; phylum Arthropoda; class Malacostraca; order Decapoda; family Palaemonidae; genus Palaemon; species Palaemon carinicauda. The sequence goes on from NW_027170482.1 coordinate 6,912, forward strand.
ACATTGAGGCAGCCAGTCTTTCTTTTGTCTCGAACTCTCTTCGTAAAAGAAATTCGGACAACTTGGGGAGGTCCTCGCCGAATTGCCGTCCGGCAATATCAGCCTCCAACTTTCCCACTGAGAATGTCAGATGGACATCCTTCCAGTCCTTGTGGTCCATAGGCAGAGCCAGCGACAAGGGTTTACACTCCTCCAGGGAGGGGCAAGGCTTGCCGGCCTCGATTGCCTTTAGGACAGCCGCAAACCCTTTTTGTAAAAAGGGGAAGGCTCTATCAGAAGAGGACACAAAAGAAGGGAGCTTCTTGCTCAATGCTGCTACCTTCGAATTCGAGAAGCCCCTCTCTTTCATCGAGGATGAAAGTAGGGCTTGAGCCTTAGCATGGTCCATAATAATGACCTCTTTCGGCTCTGTCTCCTCCCTTGAAGCTGGTTCTTTTCTCAGCCGGACATAGCAGTCCGGATATGATGCCTTGCTGGGCCAGAATTCTACCTCCTCTAGGAGAACTGAACCCAGCTTATCCGAAATGACGATCTTACCAGTCGTCATTGGCATGTGCTCAGCATACCTCCATGGGTTAGCGTCTGAGCATATGGGAAGGTCTTTCACATTGAGCCTTTTCCGGGGCCCATGTGATTCTGCTAGGGACTGCATACGCAGTTCCATTGCAGCCGCCTTCTCCTGATTCTCCTTCTGCATTTGTTGGATCATTCCAACAATCGAAGAGAGGGCCTGTCCCAGTTCTACTGGGAGACCAGCGGATGTTGAGGGGATGGGCTCCGGCATCTGAACCGGAGTAGCCGACACCTCGTCGACCCCATCCTCTGCGACATCCGGGGTTTGAACTTGATCCTGACCTTCTGCCAGGAGGTCTTCTTCCAAACCTTCGTCCACATCAGACATCCTGTCACACAACTGGATGTCTTGCATCGCATCTGCGACTTCCTCGTCCACCTGGACTAGGTCTTGGGGGATCTCCTCTTGAGGCTGGGGAATCACTGCTTCAGCTGATGCCTGGGGAAAAAGATACGCCCTCATCTTCTCACTAGGAAGATAAGGGCCAGAGGTGTTCTATTGGAAGCCCCTTACCCAAGTACGGAGCTTTTCCCTAGCTATATCCCTTGATTCCGTCGTTCTAGGGGAATCAAAAGCCTCAGTAATCAGGTTAGTGCATACAGTACATACCTGAGGGTCCCAATACTGGAGATCATCCTTGGAGACAGCGCATGCTGCGTGTCTCCTACAACACTCATGTCCGCAGAGGTTCCTGCTACGGACATTGCAGAAAACATTTCCGCACTTCGGAGGGTCCTCCTGTAAAGAGAAAAAATTTCCATGAGTATCAAGTGAACTATGTATCACTGGATATGCATAGTATAGCATAACAATTCATAAAGGAAAGACACACACTTGTGTTTCCCTCACAACCCATTGTTGCAGCTTTCCAGATAATAAAATCAAAATTGGTTTATCTCTACTAGAGTAACCAATGCAAGGTTTCCAGAGGAAACAGGTGGAGCTCACACCTAGGCAATGATTTTAAAATCCTGGATAATAGACGGGGAAGACTCTGCTTCCTGTCTGAGGGCAACAGCAAAGGGCTGTGCAAGAAAACACAATAGTGTTAGAAGATACAGTGCTGTACCTAAGCTTTTACTATAGTTTTCTTCTTACTGTATATGCTATACAGAAGAATACTAGTACAGTATAGGAGGATGTGTGCCGGCCTGCCTTTGCCGGCCGGCACACACCACAATTAGCTTTAAAGTATACTACTTAACAGCTATAGGGCGGCAGCCTTCTGGTTCAAATGCCTGTGCCGGTGGCAGTAGCTGCCGGCCAGCAACAGCCAGTGTTGGCCGGCAATGATTGCCGGCCAGTAACTACACAAGGTAGTACCTAGCTGCCGGCCACACTCTTGGTGACCGGCAGACAAGGACTGACATAAGCCGGCCGGCAAAGGTACAAGACCAATGCCAGCCGGCAGCAAAAGAACCAGAAGACTACACCTGCCCGGCTGTCTGCCTCATAGGCCGGCAGCCGGGACAGGTACAGCACTAGAAGAAAATAGAATGGATGCCGGGATAAGAGAGTACACGACCCCCCAAGCCTGGCAACCGAAAGAGTGCATATAAGGAAGGGGAGAAACTTAATTCAGGCTTCCTTGACCAATGCTGTCCGGCTCTGTCGGCAGGCATGGATGAGGGACCAAGAGAGATCCGGGCAGCACTCGAAAACATAAGACCCTTGCCGGCCAGCATCTCAGCCGGCCGGCAATGGCCTTAGTCAATTCCACATCCCAACCTATACTAGGTCTAGAAGTAGAATGACGTACAGTACAGTAATACCCCTGCCGGCCAGCTCTGCCGGCCGGCAGGGTACAGTACAGTAATGGCAAGGCCATTACGGAGATAGAGGGGGAAGGGACAAAAGGGTCCTGCCAACCTTGCTTTAGTGACAGATCACCCGCAGCCAAGAACTCTGTCTTAGCCTAAGGGAGATCTAAGGGAAAGGGCCAGCAATACTTGCCAGCTTCCAAAGCACCAAAGCAAGGAAGGCGTTGCTATTCCCAAGGGAAGATTTTATCCTCCCCAAGAACAGCAACAGGACTTTAGTCTGGTCGATCACAAAGGGAGGAATCATACTACAGAAACCTTCGATAGTGACCTAAGGGAGCTAAGCTCCCTTTAAAAGTGTTAGGTCAGCGAGGGGAACTCTGCCCCAAGCCAGACAACACGGACCAGAATAAAAAACTCTGTTGTTCTGTCCCTCTTTGAACCAGACTTTGCTGGAACAGGAAGGTACAGTAACACCCTAGTATAGTTTTATCGAAAATAAATTCGGAAAAAACCACTTAGGGATAAGCCCAAGGCTTAAACAGAGGGAAAGGGATTGCATACCTTCTCCGAAGAAAAGAAAGCAACCGGGGAGAATAATAAAGTATACTAAGGCTCCATAAGCAATTAACCTAGGCACCAAGAGAATCGATTACCTAATTCACCGAAACTCTCACGTATACAATCTTGGAAATATTCCACACAGTCTAAATTGTATAAAATATAGCCTAAAGCTTTAATAAACTTTTAATTAC
>NW_027170482.1:17500-27087 GCF_036898095.1 Palaemon carinicauda
TATATATATAATATATATATATATAATATATATATATATATATATATATATATATATACATATATATATATATATATATATATATATATATATATATATATATATATATATATATATATATATATATATATATATTTTTGGGCTCAAGCCATGGCGTCCTGATGGAAGGTTCCTGTTTGGTAGCTTCCTTGGGTATAAGACTAACTAAGATATTCCCAGAGAATTTAACCACAGGTTATCACAGAATTCTAACTTCTGGAGCGAGTATCTCAAAGGTTTCCCTTTAAGACATCGTAATACAACAGGGGACACGCATGTCTGGTCGTGCCACATAGCTATCTCCACCCCGAACAGAGTTAACGCTTCGGTGTGTAAGGGCTGAGAATAGCTGGGAGCCGTTCCACAGCTAATCTCACTCGTGGCTACTACTGATACTCGAGACGTAAACAAACGGACGCCATTGCTCTAATGACGTCACGCGCGTCTTTATCCTTTGTTTAGTAGCTGCCCTACTGAGACGGATTTTCCCCTTGTGTGAACTTTATCGCTTTGCATCTCGCTATGTCGTTACCTTCAGCCTCGCCTTCTTTTGAAAGTTGAGTACAAGGTTCCAGTATTGTTTAATTAAGCTCTGGCCGTAAAGTAAATATTATTTCGCGAAATAATTGATGTTTTGTGGCAGAGCTGTGCCTCTACCGGACCCGCCATTTTATGGCGTCGTTGTTGTTTTGCATGTTCTATTTAGTTAGCCACAACAACGCTTCCGGCCTTATATACTAATCGAATACATTAGTTTATTTAGTCTTCATAGCTAGGAACTTTTATATCGTGTTTAGACGCTTTTTATCGGTCATCGATTGACCTCATACCAGTCGGCTACTATAGCCCCCAGGCCAGGAGCCTATATACAAGTGTTCATGCATGATTTATCAGTGATCCTAGACTAAGTTATGAAGATAGTGGCATTATTATTTTACAATACTTTTGACTAGTGATGCAAATGTTTTCGCCTTCAGGGACCATATAGGGGATAGGCTAGTCAGTGATTCTTACTAGCCTAACCTAACCTTAGGACCCCTATATGCTTCCTTCATCCCCTGCCTTGGCATTCCCTCTAATTAGCCTTGATCCCTTTTCTGAGTAAAGGATTTATTGTCTAATAGAGTATTATATCGCCTCTCAGTCCTCCCTAAAGGAATGAACCCCCTTTAGGATTGCGTCTGAGAGTGAGGTTAGGCTAGCCTACCTCTATGGCTAGGATAGTCTACGACTTTCCTGCGATAGCGATACGTCTTCTTCCTTGCCTAGTTCAGGACTTTTAGCCTTGATCTAGGTCGGGTTAGGAAGGTTTCTCTGTTCCATGCTGAAACTGTACTCTTGCACCGTTTTAGCCGATCAGCCTAATCTTAGGTTAGGGAGTGTCCTCCCTTCCCTTTGTGGCCGCTCTGGTACAGAAACCCTTCCTGGGAAGACCCCTCTCTTCTCCCTCCCCACCTATCTCTTGTATAGCCTAGCCTATGCTTAGGTTAGTTTATACTCATCTGTCCCCTGTCCTACAACTCCTCCTTAGGGTGGAAGAGTAGGGCTACCCGAGCTTCCTTGTGCAGTCCGCTCTGGTACATATACCTTCATAGTGTCCTATAAGGTTAGTTCCTAGTGTAGCTCTGCATAGGGGAGTCTCCCCCCCCCCCCCTCTTGGGTGTTCCCTAGTCCTCCCTTGGGCTACCTGCTCCCGGTCCCTAGTGACCCCTGCTTATGGATGATAGAGCCTGTCTCTATCATGGGTACACCCCCTCAGGGAGGGGGAGGGATGTCTGGAACCCTGAAGGTACTTCCTGCATCCTTCCCCCCCTCCCCCTGTCTCTCTATCTATCCGGGTGCCGGTCTCTTGCCGCCTCTTCTGCCGGCAATACCTGCCTCCCTCTTGGTGACTTCCCTACCCTTGCCGCCAGCCCCCCGTGTACCGAGGGACTGCCGGCTGCCGCCGGCTACTACCGGCAGCTCTCCTACTCCTATCTAATCGTCCGCTTGCCGGTCGATCTCCGGAGTGCCGGCATATACTGCCGGCAACCCGATACTACCTGTACCATCCTTACCCAGTCACCAATCCGGCATCCTCCGGCTGCCGGAGCCGCCGCTCCCTGCCGGCGTGCCGCCGTTGTGCCGGCGGCCGCCATCCTGGTATCTAACTGACTTTGCAAATTGTCTGTTCTAGTGCCAGAATCTATGCTGGAGCGAGCTCCGGCGTGCCGGCGGCTTGCCGGATGCCCCGGAGGCGTCAAGAATACTTGCACCCCCTCTCTGTAGCTATCATAAGACTAAGATAGCCCTACCTGGCAAATAGATAAGCTGCTTTGCTTCTAAGATCAGTACCTAGTACTGCTCTATTAGTGATCATGCTGTCTCTTTGCATTCTTCTATTTCCAGCATGCTATGTGCATCTTAGCACGGCTGGTTGCCAGAAGCAGTTTCCCTTAATGAGACCTTCTGGCTCTTATCTGGGAACCGAATGAATTCGATCCCAACCTTGTCCTTGGCTTTCCATGGAGTTCCAATATAATGGGAATCCTAGGAAACTATATCCAATGATCTCGGTCATTTGGATTATCCAGGACCAAGCCTATGGTAACCAGCCGGGCGAGATGCATGGAGCGTGTTCTCCTTTACTGTTTCACTCTCTATGCATTACACCTTCTGTAAGTTAAAATTAATGATTAATATTAACTTAATTTAAGAGCCATTCCTATGACTCCCCCATACTTATTTTCTCTTTCTTCCACAGGAGGAGCAGATGAAGTGCGATTTCGCATACTGTGCTGTGAAACGCTCCCAGTTTTACGGACATACGGCGTGCAGGACTCACGCCCCTTGCTCAGACAAGAAAGGGGATTGGAAGTTCTGGAATCCACTGGAATGTACGGTCTGCCAGGCCTACCTAGTTGAGGCCTTCCATAACCCTCCCTCAGCGGAGGTTAGAGACATTGCTCGTGAGAAACTGCGCAAGTGGGTGCGTGGTTTTCAGAGAAATGCTACTGGACCGTACCTGGCCACCGAAGAACTGAGGTCCCTGTTGTTCCCTAAGGCCTCCCCTGACTCAGTGGTTCCAAAGGAAGCAATCCCCACTGTCCAAATTACGGTGGAACCTGATGTGGTCATGGCTCAGTCCATGCACGAGTGTCGCCTAGATTCCGAGGAGGATGAACAGATCTCTGACGTCTCGGAAGACACGGAGAAGACGCTTATGGCTCAAGGAGCCGAAGAGGACGAAGACAAGGTGGAATACACCGAGTCGGAGATTGGAGCTACTCCCTCGTCCATCCCTCCGCCTACTCCTACACCGACGGATGTGTCCATCCCGTCTACCTCCTCGACCCCGGATCCTTCCTCTTCTACCCAAGAACTGATCCGACTGATTAGAGCTGTCATGGACGACAGACTGAAGGAGAACCAGGAGTCCATCAGGTCTATGATTGGATCCAGAGAACCGAAGAAGATCTCGGTCAAGGATCTCCCAGCTTGCTCTCATGCCAACCCGTGGAGGTATGCAGAGCATATGGTTATTGCGACCGGCAGGATCTTTGTTAGTGACAAAATCGGCACGGTCCCGTTGGAAGATGTGGAATTCTTCCCAAGCTTCGAGGCCTACCCGGACTGTTACGTCCGGCTTCGTTCCGAACCTGCCTCGAAGGAGGAGACCGAACCTAAAGAAGAGATAGTGTTCGATCTCGCAAAGGCCCAGGCTATGCTAGCCTCCGCATTTAAGAGCAGGGGCTTTACCTGCTCTAAGCTTCCTGCCTTGAGCAAGAAGCATCCTACTTATGTCGCACCCGACACTGCGATTCTTCCATTTTTGGAAAAGGCCTTGGCTGCATGCCTTAAAGCGGCGGAAGAAGGAAAACCCTGCCCTGCACTGGAGGAAGTGCAGACCCTTCTCCATCGTGACACCCCCTGACACTAGACAATGGAAAGATGTCCAACATACTTTCGTGTGGGTAGGCTCGATCCTGACGTCGCCGGACGTCAGTTTTAATGAAGACCTCCCTAAGCTCAATGATCACCTCCTTCGCCGGGAACAAGACACGAAGGAGAGGCTTGCAGCGTCTCTTTCTCATCAAGTCCAACTTGAAGTTATGGCCTGTGACACAGCAGTACCCGATCACTACATGGTACTGGCCAAATCCCACTTACTCACGGTAATGAAGGACTTGTACCATTTCATAAAGGCTCGTAGAGCCTGTCGTGAATTCGTGTTTGTCGGTGCCACCGTGAAACACGAACCCCGGAGGCTGATTTCCTCAACATCTGGGGAAAGCACCTGTTTCCTTCTGACCTTGTCAAGGAAATAACGGACAGAGCCGCCACGGAGAATAGGAACCTTCTCCACAAGTGGGGCATGTCCAGGAAAAGGAAAACCTCTCAGGACGATGGACCTCAGCCTAAGAGGAAACCTCAGAAGCCGAAACCCCAGCAACGTCAACAAAGACGTCAGTTTCCGGGACCCGCTACCTCCCAAGTGGTTGCCCAACACAACAGACCTTTCAATTGGTCCCCCAACCGGTGTTGTCACAGTCACCGGTCTTCACCCCTGCCTTTGAGCAGCCATCCACTACCTTTCATGCCAGAGGTAGAGGCTCGTCCAGGGGGTGCAAGCAGAGACGCCTCTCGTCGTCCCTCCAGAGGTAGAGGAGGAAAGGGAGCTAGCGGCCGAGGCAACAAGTCCTCGGGACACCAGAAGCAATGAAGTGCTTCCGGTGGGAGGAAGACTCCGCCAATTCCAGGATCGTTGGACCTTCGATCCTTGGGCACACAGCATCATCAAGAACGGTCTAGGCTGGAGTTGGGTGCAACCACCCCCAATCTTCCAGCGGTTCTTCCAACAATCGACCCCCATTCTGGAAGAATATGTTCTAGACCTCTTGAACAAGAAGGTGATAAGGAAGGTAAAGTCCACCAGGTTCCAAGGGAGACTGTTTTGCGTTCCCAAGAAGGACTCAGACAAGCTCAGAGTCATTCTGGACTTATCCCCCCTCAACAAGTTCATAGAGAACAACAAATTCAAGATGCTGACGCTTCAACAAATAAGGACCCTTCTGCCTCAAGGTTCCTACACGGTCTCTATAGACCTGGCGGATGCCTATTGGCACATTCCAATGAACCATCACGCTTCCTCCTACCTAGGATTTCGACTCCAAAGGAAAAGCTACGCCTTCCGGGCCATGCCATTCGGCCTCAATGTGGCCCCTCGGATCTTCACAAAGCTGGCGGATGCCATAGTACAACAGCTCCGCCTAAGAAACGTCCAGGTGATGGCCTACCTCGACGACTGCTAGTCTGGGCTCCATCGCCCGAAGAGTGTACAAAGTCTTGCGACGAAGTTACCCAGTACCTAGAACACCTGGGATTCAAGATCAACGAGAAGAAAATCTCGCCTCTCTCCGGCTCAGAAGTTTCAGTGGCTGGGAATCCACTGGAATCTTCAGTCACACCGCCTTTCCATCCCCCAGAAGAAAAGGAAGGAAATAGCAGGGTCTGTCAAGCGACTACTGAAATCCAAACGCATTTCAAGACGACAGCAGGAACGAGTTCTAGGCTCTCTACAATTCGCCTCAGTGACAAACCCAGTGCTTCGTGCACAGCTAAAGGATGCCGCGGGAGTCTGGAGACGATCGGCATCCATCGCTCGAAGAGACCTCAAGAGACGGCTTCCAAACAGACTTCGACGCCTCCTAAAGCCGTGGTCGGAAGCAATGGCCCTGAAAAGGTCCATTCCTCTCCAACACCCTCCTCCTTCACTCAACATCCACACGGATGCCTCACTGGAGGGCTGGGGAGGTCACTCCCACCTGAAACAAGCTCAAGGGACCTGGTCTCCACTATTCAAGACGTTCCACATAAACATCTTGGAGGCCATGGCGGTCCTTCTTACTCTGAAGAAGCTATCCCCGCCGCCCTCGATCCACATCCGTCTAACCCTAGACAACTCGGTGGTAGTTCGTTGTCTCAATCGCCAGGGCTCAAGATCGCCCCAGATAAATCAGGTGCTTCTCCCAATCTTCCGTCTGGCGGAGAAGAAGAAGTGGCACCTGTCTGCAGTTCACCTACAAGGATTCCGCAACGTGACAGCGGATGCTCTATCTCGGACAAACCCGATAGAGTCGGAATGGTCTCTAGACGCAAGATCATTCTCCTTCATCTCTCATCAAGTCCCAGAACTTCAGATAGATCTCTTTGCAACGAGCGACAACAATCAACTTCCTCTGTACGTAGCCCCGTACGAGGACCCCAAAGCAGAAGCGGTGGACGCCATGTCACTGGACTGGAACAGATGGTCGAAGATATACCTGTTCCCTCCCACCAACCTTCTGTTGAAAGTCCTCTCCAAACTGAGAACCTTCAAAGGGACAGCGGCCCTAGTGGCTCCCAAGTGGCCCCGGAGCAACTGGTACCCCCTGGTCCTGGAGCTGCAGCCCAAGCTGATCCCTCTCTCAACAAGTACAGAAGTCGACTGTCTTCGCTTCATCATCGAAAATCAAGGACCTTCATCTCATGATTTTCTCTCCCTTGCCGCAAAGAAGAGGTTTGGATCTCGAAGAAAAGTCTAGACTTCCTAGAGGAATACAAGACCGAATCCACGAGACGGCAATATGAATCATCCTGGAGGAAATGGGTCTCCTTTGTTAAAGCAAAAAATCCTAAAGAAATCACCATTGATTTCTGTATGTCCTTCTTCATTCACCTTCATGACAAGGATTAGCAGCCAATACGATTTCAACCTGCAAATCGGCTTTGACTAGACCAATTCTATATGCTTTCCAAATTGATCTGTCCAGCGACATCTTTAACAAACTGCCGAAAGCATGTGCTCGCCTACGCCCAGCACCCCCTCCGAAACCGATCTCCTGGTCACTAGACAAGGTGCTCCATTTCGCCTCCAACTTGGACAATGATTCATGCCCCCTCAAGGATCTGACTCAGAAAGTATATTTTTATTTGCTCTCGCCTCGGGAGCTCGAGTCAGCGAAATAGTGGCATTATCAAGAGAAGAGGGACACATCCTGTTTGCTGATTCAGGAGAAGTGACCCTCTGCCCTGATCCGACGTTTCTCGCCAAAAATGAATTACCCACCAAAAGATGGGGCCCTTGGAGAATATGCCCCCTGAAGGAGGATGTCTCTCTATGTCCAGTAGAGAGCCTCAAGGTCTATCTTCGCAGAACTTCAAACTTTGGTGGAGGCCAACTCTTCAAAGGAGAAACATCGGGCAGCGACCTGTCACTGAAACAATTAAGAGCGAAAATCACCTACTTCATTCGCAGAGCGGATCCGAACAGTACACCGCTGGTCTTGATCCTAGAAAAGTGGCATCTTCTCTGAACTTCTTTCAGAGCATGGACCTTTGAGAGCCTTAAAAACTTTACGGGCTGGAAGTCCTCGCGAGTTTTCTATAAACATTATGCGAAACAAGTGCACGAAATCAAACATTTTGTGGTAGCCGCAGGTAGTGTTATGAAACCTGCACCTAACTCTGCGTAGAACAGTGAGTTACTTGGGACTCTAACTCTTCGGGTGCCTATGTTGACCCTCGAGTGATTCATAGTGATGTCTAAAAACACTTAGTGCTTTTATAACTGTTCTTATCCCAGGTGAAATGTCATAGTGTTACACAAGTGCCGCATGCCTTGAGCATGATGTGTTATTTAAAGACTTGCGTTCCTCGAGAACGAGTACCTACTAATCCTGAAATTCCCTTTCAGATTCAAGAGCAAGCCTTTATTTCTATGTACATTATTATTACTGTAAATGAACTTTACTTTTGCTGTAAATTATTTAATTTCTGCATTGTGAAATAAAATTTCTATTTTATTACTTATGCGTCTCTTTCAGCTCCTACTTACTATGAAATACATACTGTCATAGTTTTATTTATTCCTCCTTTCTTATGGTCATGAAGAATTTAAGATGTCTATTCCTAAATTATATTCACCTTGCCTCAGTAAGGTTCCTACACGAATACTTACTTCTGATAATCAGGAGATGAACTCTACACACAGTGCCCAACCACCACTGGCCTACTTCAGAATGTTCCTATACAAATATCAAACATTCTGCTTCATCTCTAAGCTCTTAAAAGTTCTTCTGTCAAGATGAATAGCCCTTCAATACCACTTTGACGTCGGCATAGCCCATGGGAACTTCCTACCAATGGGGGGCAGGATATTTCGTTCCTATGGTTCTTACCTAAGATTACTTTGCTGTTTTTGTCAATGCCTAGGCACTTAACTCTGGGGGAAAATCTACCACGATACATTGATTCTCTGGTACTCTTCCATCAGGACGCCATGGCTTGAGCCCAAAAAACGGATTTTGAGCGAAGCGAAAAATCTATTTTTGGGTGAGATAGCCATGGCGTCCTGATGGACCCTCCCTACTACTTCGTTCAGTTTGCTCCCACCCTACACAATTGTATCATGGTGATGGGCAGCAACTGGCGCCAGGATAAAGACGCGCGTGACGTCATTAGAGCAATGGCGTCCGTTTGTTTACGTCTCGAGTATCAGTAGTAGCCACGAGTGAGATTAGCTGTGGAACGGCTCCCAGCTATTCTCAGCCCTTACACACCGAAGTGTTAACTCTGTTCGGGGTGGAGATAGCTATGTGGCACGACCAGACATGCGTGTCCCCTGTTGTATTACGATGTCTTAAAGGGAAACCTTTGAGATACTCGCTCCAGAAGTTAGAATTCTGTGATAACCTGTGGTTAAATTCTCTGGGAATATCTTAGTAGTCTTATACCCAAGGAAGCTACCAAACAGGAACCTTCCATCAGGACGCCATGGCTATCTCACCCAAAAATAGATTTTTCGCTTCGCTCAAAATCCGTTATATATATATATATATATATATATATATATAAACATATATATATATATATATATATATAGTATATATATATATATATATATATATATATATATATATATATATTATATATAATATATATATATATATATATATATATATAATATATATATATATATATATATATATATATGTATGTGTGTGTGTGTGTGCGTGTGTTTGTGTGTGTGTGTATATGATAAGCAAAAATTTAAAAATCTAGGCCCTTCCTCTCAAACTTCCTACCTAATCACACACCAAACATCAGTTCATCAGTAAAAGCAAAACGTGCAAGCGATTGAATCCCTGGCTGATACTTCCCCATCTGTAAACACTTCCTTGCAATCGATGCAACATTTTCACCTTAATTGAGTCGATCCCACTGCATGGTTGCTTCGGGAAATTGCAAATTCTTGCAGAGTGAATTCTCAATATTTCCACTATCAGAGTTTAATTGGTTTAGAAGGCGTATTGTGAAAGGCTTCGTTTTCCTTAGGAGAGGAGGTGTTACGATTTATAGTTAACTGGTTGTCTAGCGTAATGAAATACAATGAATACATCAATGTATTTTGCTCTATTTGAATTTTGTATTCTTTTATATCTGTATTCTAGGTTGTGTGAAATAGTTGGTTGTTATTGTTTTGACTTGTATACTACCCAGAGATGCTCTTTCGCTCTTGAAACACTTAA
>NW_027170485.1:7500-10000 GCF_036898095.1 Palaemon carinicauda
GCGGCCTCTTCCTTCAACCTTTCAAACGCTTCTATCATCCGATCATCCCATTTTATTTTTGTACTATTCCTTTTACCCGTCCATTCATTCAAAGGCTTCCCTATACCTGAACAATCTCTAACAAACTTGCGCCCAAACTCAACCAAACCAAGAAAACCTCGCAACTCACGCACAGTCCGGGGACGTGGAAATTCTCGCACCTTATTCACAAACTTGTCACTCTTCCTTATACCAGATTCACCCACTACATGCCCAAGAAATTCCACCTCCCTGGACAACCATGTACACTTCTCAAGCTTAATTTTCACACCAACTTCAATTAACCGCATCAACACTGCCTCAAGCAACCGCATATGTTCCTCAACAGTCTCGCTCGCAATCAGAATATCATCTATAAAAACAGTCACCTTCTGTCGATCGAAACCAGCCAATACAACATTCATCGCTCTTTGGAAGGCAGCAGGCGCATTAGCAAGACCAAAACTCAACCTTTTAAATTGGTAGTGACAATTTGTACTTGAAAATGCGGTAATGGGCCTGCTCCCCTCTGCCAGAGGCATCTGATAATAGCCCCTCACCAAATCTAATTTAGTAAAAACTTTCATTCCATGCATCTTATAAACACAATCAGACACCACATTCATTGGAAAACGTTCTTTAACAGTCACTTCATTCACCTTCCTATAATCAATACACATGCGTAAACTTCCATCAGGCTTTCGTACAGGGACAATAGGGCTATTCCAGGCACTCTCACTCCTTTCTATTACACCCATACGCTCTAATTCCTGACACTGCTCCTCTATCTCCTTGGCAATAGGCGGAGAAAAATGCCTGGGACGCTGATATATGGGGGTATCTTCACTGAGAACTATTTTAAATTCTGGCAGGTCTGACCCCCCACAATCATCGTCACCGAGACTCACAACTCTCCGCTTATCCCATAACATCTTAAGCAATCGTTCCCTTTCGACCTCACTTATACTCTCATCTAACTTAATTCTTCCTTTCAACGTATCGTAATCCCAATCGTCATCGTTCTTTACCTTACCAGACATTACCTGTCTCGCCTTAACATATCTTCCATCCTCTACATTAATCAGTGTATACATACATCCCATGCAATCACCCTCACGTATTCCGCGTACTCTCTTCCTCCTAACACACGGCAACAACCTTACATACACCTTGGGTTCCTGCATATTCATAACACCATCATATATATACGCACTCGTTTTCACCAAATTACCTGCTTCCATACCTTCCACTACATATTCATCCTCGTCACTATTTGAAATTCCCAGACTGCTCGGCCATGCAACTTTTACACTAATAACTTCACCTTTCTTACCCGATAACTTTACACTTTCCTTTGCTACCAACGGCACTCCCTTCCACACCTTCGTACTCACTCTGCCGTCTTCCTTTAAATAAAATTCCCCACAAATATTACCTTTAACCTTTATTTCAATCATATTCACACTTGGATGTACAATCATACCACATTTTTTCAAAAATTTATACCCAAGCAGTACGTCATATTTCTCATTCGCTCCCTCAACCACGTAAAAATCATTATCCTCCATCATCAGCCCCCCAATCATAACATTTTCCCGCAACTTCCCTTGCACAGGCATACGCAAATTACCAATACCTTTTACTTCACCCTTGCATCCCTTAAATTCACAAACCTCTTTTACCTTATCATATGCATTCCTAAACATTAAATTGACACCACAACCAGTATCAATCAAACCAACCAACTCTATACCATTAAAAATCATTTTCACACTCATGCAATCATGTGCTCTTTCTCCCATCACATCTTCATGCAATAAACCCTCACGAACATGCATCACATTCACTCCCCACACACACGAGGACTCACCCAGCTGAACCCTCTGATTAATTAGTTTCCCGAACATCCTGGCTGACTTGACCCCTTCTTTCTACAAACCCTAGCTACATGCCCATCTGCACCACATTCAGTACACTTACCCCGCGGCTCCTTGCACATTCTAGCATAATGACCATCCTTACCACAATTACCACAAATTACATTCATACGATTATTAAGGCATCCACTCGCTATGTGTCCAGTCATACCACACCGATAACACTTAACCACTTTCTCTTTCTTACAGTCGCTAATACGATGCCCTGTCTCTCCACACCCGAAACATGCTCCTAATGCCCATCTACACTCGTTCTTTTTATGTCCTACCTTCCCACACCTATAACACCTCTCTTCACGGATACCACTACCTAACCTAACTTGCTGCGTACTAGCACTTCTATCTCTCCAAACTTGATTTCCCTGTCTAAACCCGTCATTTCTCGGCATGGGTATTCCTACATTACTCACCCTAACACTTCTATCTACTACACTATCAGCTACCCTCATTGGCCCTCTCATAACAGCATCTCTAAAACTACCAAATTCTGGCACACATTCCTCCATTCCAGTTCTTACACTCACAGATTTACTTTCTTTCATACA
>NW_027170486.1:5000-27059 GCF_036898095.1 Palaemon carinicauda
ATAATAATAATAATAATAATAATAATAATAATAATAATAATAATAATAATAATAATAATAATAATAATAATAATAATAATAATAATAATAATAATAATAATAATAATAATAATAATAATAATAATAATAATAATAATAATAATAATAATAATAATAATAATAATAATAATAATAATAATAATAATAATAATAATAATAATAATAATAATAATAATAATAATAATAATAATAATAATAATAATAATAATAATAATAATAATAATAATAATAATAATAATAATAATAATAATAATAATAATAATAATAATAATAATAATAATAATAATAATAATAATAATAATAATAATAATAATAATAATAATAATAATAATAATAATAATAATAATAATAATAATAATAATAATAATAATAATAATAATAATAATAATAATAATAATAATAATAATAATAATAATAATAATAATAATAATAATAATAATAATAATAATAATAATAATAATAATAATAATAATAATAATAATAATAATAATAATAATAATAATAATAATAATAATAATAATAATAATAATAATAATAATAATAATAATAATAATAATAATAATAATAATAATAATAATAATAATAATAATAATAATAATAATAATAATAATAATAATAATAATAATAATAATAATAATAATAATAATAATAATAATAATAATAATAATAATAATAATAATAATAATAATAATAATAATAATAATAATAATAATAATAATAATAATAATAATAATAATAATAATAATAATAATAATAATAATAATAATAATAATAATAATAATAATAATAATAATAATAATAATAATAATAATAATAATAATAATAATAATAATAATAATAATAATAATAATAATAATAATAATAATAATAATAATAATAATAATAATAATAATAATAATAATAATAATAATAATAATAATAATAATAATAATAATAATAATAATAATAATAATAATAATAATAATAATAATAATAATAATAATAATAATAATAATAATAATAATAATAATAATAATAATAATAATAATAATAATAATAATAATAATAATAATAATAATAATAATAATAATAATAATAATAATAATAATAATAATAATAATAATAATAATAATAATAATAATAATAATAATAATAATAATAATAATAATAATAATAATAATAATAATAATAATAATAATAATAATAATAATAATAATAATAATAATAATAATAATAATAATAATAATAATAATAATAATAATAATAATAATAATAATAATAATAATAATAATAATAATAATAATAATAATAATAATAATAATAATAATAATAATAATAATAATAATAATAATAATAATAATAATAATAATAATAATAATAATAATAATAATAATAATAATAATAATAATAATAATAATAATAATAATATAATAATAATAATAATAATAATAATAATAATAATAATAATAATAATAATAATAATAATAATAATAATAATAATAATAATAATAATAATAATAATAATAATAATAATAATAATAATAATAATAATAATAATAATAATAATAATAATAATAATAATAATAATAATAATAATAATAATAATAATAATAATAATAATAATAATAATAATAATAATAATAATAATAATAATAATAATAATAATAATAATAATAATAATAATAATAATAATAATAATAATAATAATAATAATAATAATAATAATAATAATAATAATAATAATAATAATAAAATAATAATAATAATAATAATAATAATAATAATAATAATAATAATAATAATAATAATAATAATAATAATAATAATAATAATAATAATAATAATAATAATAATAATAATAATAATAATAATAATAATAATAATAATAATAATAATAATAATAATAATAATAATAATAATAATAATAATAATAATAATAATAATAATAATAATAATAATAATAATAATAATAATAATAATAATAATAATAATAATAATAATAATAATAATAATAATAATAATAATAATAATAATAATAATAATAATAATAATAATAATAATAATAATAATAATAATAATAATAATAATAATAATAATAATAATAATAATAATAATAATAATAATAATAATAATAATAATAATAATAATAATAATAATAATAATAATAATAATAATAATAATAATAATAATAATAATAATAATAATAATAATAATAATAATAATAATAATAATAATAATAATAATAATAATAATAATAATAATAATAATAATAATAATAATAATAATAATAATAATAATAATAATAATAATAATAATAATAATAATAATAATAATAATAATAATAATAATAATAATAATAATAATAATAATAATAATAATAATAATAATAATAATAATAATAATAATAATAATAATAATAATAATAATAATAATAATAATAATAATAATAATAATAATAATAATAATAATAATAATAATAATAATAATAATAATAATAATAATAATAATAATAATAATAATAATAATAATAATAATAATAATAATAATAATAATAATAATAATAATAATAATAATAATAATAATAATAATAATAATAATAATAATAATAATAATAATAATAATAATAATAATAATAATAATAATAATAATAATAATAATAATAATAATAATAATAATAATAATAATAATAATAATAATAATAATAATAATAATAATAATAATAATAATAATAATAATAATAATAATAATAATAATAATAATAATAATAATAATAATAATAATAATAATAATAATAATAATAATAATAATAATAATAATAATAATAATAATAATAATAATAATAATAATAATAATAATAATAATAATAATAATAATAATAATAATAATAATAATAATAATAATAATAATAATAATAATAATAATAATAATAATAATAATAATAATAATAATAATAATAATAATAATAATAATAATAATAATAATAATAATAATAATAATAATAATAATAATAATAATAATAATAATAATAATAATAATAATAATAATAATAATAATAATAATAATAATAATAATAATAATAATAATAATAATAATAATAATAATAATAATAATAATAATAATAATAATAATAATAATAATAATAATAATAATAATAATAATAATAATAATAATAATAATAATAATAATAATAATAATAATAATAATAATAATAATAATAATAATAATAATAATAATAATAATAATAATAATAATAATAATAATAATAATAATAATAATAATAATAATAATAATAATAATAATAATAATAATAATAATAATAATAATAATAATAATAATAATAATAATAATAATAATAATAATAATAATAATAATAATAATAATAATAATAATAATAATAATAATAATAATAATAATAATAATAATAATAATAATAATAATAATAATAATAATAATAATAATAATAATAATAATAATAATAATAATAATAATAATAATAATAATAATAATAATAATAATAATAATAATAATAATAATAATAATAATAATAATAATAATAATAATAATAATAATAATAATAATAATAATAATAATAATAATAATAATAATAATAATAATAATAATAATAATAATAATAATAATAATAATAATAATAATAATAATAATAATAATAATAATAATAATAATAATAATAATAATAATAATAATAATAATAATAATAATAATAATAATAATAATAATAATAATAATAATAATAATAATAATAATAATAATAATAATAATAATAATAATAATAATAATAATAATAATAATAATAATAATAATAATAATAATAATAATAATAATAATAATAATAATAATAATAATAATAATAATAATAATAATAATAATAATAATAATAATAATAATAATAATAATAATAATAATAATAATAATAATAATAATAATAATAATAATAATAATAATAATAATAATAATAATAATAATAATAATAATAATAATAATAATAATAATAATAATAATAATAATAATAATAATAATAATAATAATAATAATAATAATAATAATAATAATAATAATAATAATAATAATAATAATAATAATAATAATAATAATAATAATAATAATAATAATAATAATAATAATAATAATAATAATAATAATAATAATAATAATAATAATAATAATAATAATAATAATAATAATAATAATAATAATAATAATAATAATAATAATAATAATAATAATAATAATAATAATAATAATAATAATAATAATAATAATAATAATAATAATAATAATAATAATAATAATAATAATAATAATAATAATAATAATAATAATAATAATAATAATAATAATAATAATAATAATAATAATAATAATAATAATAATAATAATAATAATAATAATAATAATAATAATAATAATAATAATAATAATAATAATAATAATAATAATAATAATAATAATAATAATAATAATAATAATAATAATAATAATAATAATAATAAAATAATAATAATAATAATAATAATAATAATAATAATAATAATAATAATAATAATAATAATAATAATAATAATAATAATAATAATAATAATAATAATAATAATAATAATAATAATAATAATAATAATAATAATAATAATAATAATAATAATAATAATAATAATAATAATAATAATAATAATAATAATAATAATAATAATAATAATAATAATAATAATAATAATAATAATAATAATAATAATAATAATAATAATAATAATAATAATAATAATAATAATAATAATAATAATAATAATAATAATAATAATAATAATAATAATAATAATAATAATAATAATAATAATAATAATAATAATAATAATAATAATAATAATAATAATAATAATAATAATAATAATAATAATAATAATAATAATAATAATAATAATAATAATAATAATAATAATAATAATAATAATAATAATAATAATAATAATAATAATAATAATAATAATAATAATAATAATAATAATAATAATAATAATAATAATAATAATAATAATAATAATAATAATAATAATAATAATAATAATAATAATAATAATAATAATAATAATAATAATAATAATAATAATAATAATAATAATAATAATAATAATAATAATAATAATAATAATAATAATAATAATAATAATAATAATAATAATAATAATAATAATAATAATAATAATAATAATAATAATAATAATAATAATAATAATAATAATAATAATAATAATAATAATAATAATAATAATAATAATAATAATAATAATAATAATAATAATAATAATAATAATAATAATAATAATAATAATAATAATAATAATAATAATAATAATAATAATAATAATAATAATAATAATAATAATAATAATAATAATAATAATAATAATAATAATAATAATAATAATAATAATAATAATAATAATAATAATAATAATAATAATAATAATAATAATAATAATAATAATAATAATAATAATAATAATAATAATAATAATAATAATAATAATAATAATAATAATAATAATAATAATAATAATAATAATAATAATAATAATAATAATAATAATAATAATAATAATAATAATAATAATAATAATAATAATAATAATAATAATAATAATAATAATAATAATAATAATAATAATAATAATAATAATAATAATAATAATAATAATAATAATAATAATAATAATAATAATAATAATAATAATAATAATAATAATAATAATAATAATAATAATAATAATAATAATAATAATAATAATAATAATAATAATAATAATAATAATAATAATAATAATAATAATAATAATAATAATAATAATAATAATAATAATAATAATAATAATAATAATAATAATAATAATAATAATAATAATAATAATAATAATAATAATAATAATAATAATAATAATAATAATAATAATAATAATAATAATAATAATAATAATAATAATAATAATAATAATAATAATAATAATAATAATAATAATAATAATAATAATAATAATAATAATAATAATAATAATAATAATAATAATAATAATAATAATAATAATAATAATAATAATAATAATAATAATAATAATAATAATAATAATAATAATAATAATAATAATAATAATAATAATAATAATAATAATAATAATAATAATAATAATAATAATAATAATAATAATAATAATAATAATAATAATAATAATAATAATAATAATAATAATAATAATAATAATAATAATAATAATAATAATAATAATAATAATAATAATAATAATAATAATAATAATAATAATAATAATAATAATAATAATAATAATAATAATAATAATAATAATAATAATAATAATAATAATAATAATAATAATAATAATAATAATAATAATAATAATAATAATAATAATAATAATAATAATAATAATAATAATAATAATAATAATAATAATAATAATAATAATAATAATAATAATAATAATAATAATAATAATAATAATAATAATAATAATAATAATAATAATAATAATAATAATAATAATAATAATAATAATAATAATAATAATAATAATAATAATAATAATAATAATAATAATAATAATAATAATAATAATAATAATAATAATAATAATAATAATAATAATAATAATAATAATAATAATAATAATAATAATAATAATAATAATAATAATAATAATAATAATAATAATAATAATAATAATAATAATAATAATAATAATAATAATAATAATAATAATAATAATAATAATAATAATAATAATAATAATAATAATAATAATAATAATAATAATAATAATAATAATAATAATAATAATAATAATAATAATAATAATAATAATAATAATAATAATAATAATAATAATAATAATAATAATAATAATAATAATAATAATAATAATAATAATAATAATAATAATAATAATAATAATAATAATAATAATAATAATAATAATAATAATAATAATAATAATAATAATAATAATAATAATAATAATAATAATAATAATAATAATAATAATAATAATAATAATAATAATAATAATAATAATAATAATAATAATAATAATAATAATAATAATAATAATAATAATAATAATAATAATAATAATAATAATAATAATAATAATAATAATAATAATAATAATAATAATAATAATAATAATAATAATAATAATAATAATAATAATAATAATAATAATAATAATAATAATAATAATAATAATAATAATAATAATAATAATAATAATAATAATAATAATAATAATAATAATAATAATAATAATAATAATAATAATAATAATAATAATAATAATAATAATAATAATAATAATAATAATAATAATAATAATAATAATAATAATAATAATAATAATAATAATAATAATAATAATAATAATAATAATAATAATAATAATAATAATAATAATAATAATAATAATAATAATAATAATAATAATAATAATAATAATAATAATAATAATAATAATAATAATAATAATAATAATAATAATAATAATAATAATAATAATAATAATAATAATAATAATAATAATAATAATAATAATAATAATAATAATAATAATAATAATAATAATAATAATAATAATAATAATAATAATAATAATAATAATAATAATAATAATAATAATAATAATAATAATAATAATAATAATAATAATAATAATAATAATAATAATAATAATAATAATAATAATAATAATAATAATAATAATAATAATAATAATAATAATAATAATAATAATAATAATAATAATAATAATAATAATAATAATAATAATAATAATAATAATAATAATAATAATAATAATAATAATAATAATAATAATAATAATAATAATAATAATAATAATAATAATAATAATAATAATAATAATAATAATAATAATAATAATAATAATAATAATAATAATAATAATAATAATAATAATAATAATAATAATAATAATAATAATAATAATAATAATAATAATAATAATAATAATAATAATAATAATAATAATAATAATAATAATAATAATAATAATAATAATAATAATAATAATAATAATAATAATAATAATAATAATAATAATAATAATAATAATAATAATAATAATAATAATAATAATAATAATAATAATAATAATAATAATAATAATAATAATAATAATAATAATAATAATAATAATAATAATAATAATAATAATAATAATAATAATAATAATAATAATAATAATAATAATAATAATAATAATAATAATAATAATAATAATAATAATAATAATAATAATAATAATAATAATAATAATAATAATAATAATAATAATAATAATAATAATAATAATAATAATAATAATAATAATAATAATAATAATAATAATAATAATAATAATAATAATAATAATAATAATAATAATAATAATAATAATAATAATAATAATAATAATAATAATAATAATAATAATAATAATAATAATAATAATAATAATAATAATAATAATAATAATAATAATAATAATAATAATAATAATAATAATAATAATAATAATAATAATAATAATAATAATAATAATAATAATAATAATAATAATAATAATAATAATAATAATAATAATAATAATAATAATAATAATAATAATAATAATAATAATAATAATAATAATAATAATAATAATAATAATAATAATAATAATAATAATAATAATAATAATAATAATAATAATAATAATAATAATAATAATAATAATAATAATAATAATAATAATAATAATAATAATAATAATAATAATAATAATAATAATAATAATAATAATAATAATAATAATAATAATAATAATAATAATAATAATAATAATAATAATAATAATAATAATAATAATAATAATAATAATAATAATAATAATAATAATAATAATAATAATAATAATAATAATAATAATAATAATAATAATAATAATAATAATAATAATAATAATAATAATAATAATAATAATAATAATAATAATAATAATAATAATAATAATAATAATAATAATAATAATAATAATAATAATAATAATAATAATAATAATAATAATAATAATAATAATAATAATAATAATAATAATAATAATAATAATAATAATAATAATAATAATAATAATAATAATAATAATAATAATAATAATAATAATAATAATAATAATAATAATAATAATAATAATAATAATAATAATAATAATAATAATAATAATAATAATAATAATAATAATAATAATAATAATAATAATAATAATAATAATAATAATAATAATAATAATAATAATAATAATAATAATAATAATAATAATAATAATAATAATAATAATAATAATAATAATAATAATAATAATAATAATAATAATAATAATAATAATAATAATAATAATAATAATAATAATAATAATAATAATAATAATAATAATAATAATAATAATAATAATAATAATAATAATAATAATAATAATAATAATAATAATAATAATAATAATAATAATAATAATAATAATAATAATAATAATAATAATAATAATAATAATAATAATAATAATAATAATAATAATAATAATAATAATAATAATAATAATAATAATAATAATAATAATAATAATAATAATAATAATAATAATAATAATAATAATAATAATAATAATAATAATAATAATAATAATAATAATAATAATAATAATAATAATAATAATAATAATAATAATAATAATAATAATAATAATAATAATAATAATAATAATAATAATAATAATAATAATAATAATAATAATAATAATAATAATAATAATAATAATAATAATAATAATAATAATAATAATAATAATAATAATAATAATAATAATAATAATAATAATAATAATAATAATAATAATAATAATAATAATAATAATAATAATAATAATAATAATAATAATAATAATAATAATAATAATAATAATAATAATAATAATAATAATAATAATAATAATAATAATAATAATAATAATAATAATAATAATAATAATAATAATAATAATAATAATAATAATAATAATAATAATAATAATAATAATAATAATAATAATAATAATAATAATAATAATAATAATAATAATAATAATAATAATAATAATAATAATAATAATAATAATAATAATAATAATAATAATAATAATAATAATAATAATAATAATAATAATAATAATAATAATAATAATAATAATAATAATAATAATAATAATAATAATAATAATAATAATAATAATAATAATAATAATAATAATAATAATAATAATAATAATAATAATAATAATAATAATAATAATAATAATAATAATAATAATAATAATAATAATAATAATAATAATAATAATAATAATAATAATAATAATAATAATAATAATAATAATAATAATAATAATAATAATAATAATAATAATAATAATAATAATAATAATAATAATAATAATAATAATAATAATAATAATAATAATAATAATAATAATAATAATAATAATAATAATAATAATAATAATAATAATAATAATAATAATAATAATAATAATAATAATAATAATAATAATAATAATAATAATAATAATAATAATAATAATAATAATAATAATAATAATAATAATAATAATAATAATAATAATAATAATAATAATAATAATAATAATAATAATAATAATAATAATAATAATAATAATAATAATAATAATAATAATAATAATAATAATAATAATAATAATAATAATAATAATAATAATAATAATAATAATAATAATAATAATAATAATAATAATAATAATAATAATAATAATAATAATAATAATAATAATAATAATAATAATAATAATAATAATAATAATAATAATAATAATAATAATAATAATAATAATAATAATAATAATAATAATAATAATAATAATAATAATAATAATAATAATAATAATAATAATAATAATAATAATAATAATAATAATAATAATAATAATAATAATAATAATAATAATAATAATAATAATAATAATAATAATAATAATAATAATAATAATAATAATAATA
This sequence comes from Palaemon carinicauda, assembly GCF_036898095.1. NCBI lineage: Eukaryota > Metazoa > Arthropoda > Malacostraca > Decapoda > Palaemonidae > Palaemon > Palaemon carinicauda. The sequence goes on from NW_027170486.1 coordinate 16,140, forward strand.
ATAATAATAATAATAATAATAATAATAATAATAATAATAATAATAATAATAATAATAATAATAATAATAATAATAATAATAATAATAATAATAATAATAATAATAATAATAATAATAATAATAATAATAATAATAATAATAATAATAATAATAATAATAATAATAATAATAATAATAATAATAATAATAATAATAATAATAATAATAATAATAATAATAATAATAATAATAATAATAATAATAATAATAATAATAATAATAATAATAATAATAATAATAATAATAATAATAATAATAATAATAATAATAATAATAATAATAATAATAATAATAATAATAATAATAATAATAATAATAATAATAATAATAATAATAATAATAATAATAATAATAATAATAATAATAATAATAATAATAATAATAATAATAATAATAATAATAATAATAATAATAATAATAATAATAATAATAATAATAATAATAATAATAATAATAATAATAATAATAATAATAATAATAATAATAATAATAATAATAATAATAATAATAATAATAATAATAATAATAATAATAATAATAATAATAATAATAATAATAATAATAATAATAATAATAATAATAATAATAATAATAATAATAATAATAATAATAATAATAATAATAATAATAATAATAATAATAATAATAATAATAATAATAATAATAATAATAATAATAATAATAATAATAATAATAATAATAATAATAATAATAATAATAATAATAATAATAATAATAATAATAATAATAATAATAATAATAATAATAATAATAATAATAATAATAATAATAATAATAATAATAATAATAATAATAATAATAATAATAATAATAATAATAATAATAATAATAATAATAATAATAATAATAATAATAATAATAATAATAATAATAATAATAATAATAATAATAATAATAATAATAATAATAATAATAATAATAATAATAATAATAATAATAATAATAATAATAATAATAATAATAATAATAATAATAATAATAATAATAATAATAATAATAATAATAATAATAATAATAATAATAATAATAATAATAATAATAATAATAATAATAATAATAATAATAATAATAATAATAATAATAATAATAATAATAATAATAATAATAATAATAATAATAATAATAATAATAATAATAATAATAATAATAATAATAATAATAATAATAATAATAATAATAATAATAATAATAATAATAATAATAATAATAATAATAATAATAATAATAATAATAATAATAATAATAATAATAATAATAATAATAATAATAATAATAATAATAATAATAATAATAATAATAATAATAATAATAATAATAATAATAATAATAATAATAATAATAATAATAATAATAATAATAATAATAATAATAATAATAATAATAATAATAATAATAATAATAATAATAATAATAATAATAATAATAATAATAATAATAATAATAATAATAATAATAATAATAATAATAATAATAATAATAATAATAATAATAATAATAATAATAATAATAATAATAATAATAATAATAATAATAATAATAATAATAATAATAATAATAATAATAATAATAATAATAATAATAATAATAATAATAATAATAATAATAATAATAATAATAATAATAATAATAATAATAATAATAATAATAATAATAATAATAATAATAATAATAATAATAATAATAATAATAATAATAATAATAATAATAATAATAATAATAATAATAATAATAATAATAATAATAATAATAATAATAATAATAATAATAATAATAATAATAATAATAATAATAATAATAATAATAATAATAATAATAATAATAATAATAATAATAATAATAATAATAATAATAATAATAATAATAATAATAATAATAATAATAATAATAATAATAATAATAATAATAATAATAATAATAATAATAATAATAATAATAATAATAATAATAATAATAATAATAATAATAATAATAATAATAATAATAATAATAATAATAATAATAATAATAATAATAATAATAATAATAATAATAATAATAATAATAATAATAATAATAATAATAATAATAATAATAATAATAATAATAATAATAATAATAATAATAATAATAATAATAATAATAATAATAATAATAATAATAATAATAATAATAATAATAATAATAATAATAATAATAATAATAATAATAATAATAATAATAATAATAATAATAATAATAATAATAATAATAATAATAATAATAATAATAATAATAATAATAATAATAATAATAATAATAATAATAATAATAATAATAATAATAATAATAATAATAATAATAATAATAATAATAATAATAATAATAATAATAATAATAATAATAATAATAATAATAATAATAATAATAATAATAATAATAATAATAATAATAATAATAATAATAATAATAATAATAATAATAATAATAATAATAATAATAATAATAATAATAATAATAATAATAATAATAATAATAATAATAATAATAATAATAATAATAATAATAATAATAATAATAATAATAATAATAATAATAATAATAATAATAATAATAATAATAATAATAATAATAATAATAATAATAATAATAATAATAATAATAATAATAATAATAATAATAATAATAATAATAATAATAATAATAATAATAATAATAATAATAATAATAATAATAATAATAATAATAATAATAATAATAATAATAATAATAATAATAATAATAATAATAATAATAATAATAATAATAATAATAATAATAATAATAATAATAATAATAATAATAATAATAATAATAATAATAATAATAATAATAATAATAATAATAATAATAATAATAATAATAATAATAATAATAATAATAATAATAATAATAATAATAATAATAATAATAATAATAATAATAATAATAATAATAATAATAATAATAATAATAATAATAATAATAATAATAATAATAATAATAATAATAATAATAATAATAATAATAATAATAATAATAATAATAATAATAATAATAATAATAATAATAATAATAATAATAATAATAATAATAATAATAATAATAATAATAATAATAATAATAATAATAATAATAATAATAATAATAATAATAATAATAATAATAATAATAATAATAATAATAATAATAATAATAATAATAATAATAATAATAATAATAATAATAATAATAATAATAATAATATAATAATAATAATAATAATAATAATAATAATAATAATAATAATAATAATAATAATAATAATAATAATAATAATAATAATAATAATAATAATAATAATAATAATAATAATAATAATAATAATAATAATAATAATAATAATAATAATAATAATAATAATAATAATAATAATAATAATAATAATAATAATAATAATAATAATAATAATAATAATAATAATAATAATAATAATAATAATAATAATAATAATAATAATAATAATAATAATAATAATAATAATAATAATAATAATAATAATAATAATAATAATAATAATAATAATAATAATAATAATAATAATAATAATAATAATAATAATAATAATAATAATAATAATAATAATAATAATAATAATAATAATAATAATAATAATAATAATAATAATAATAATAATAATAATAATAATAATAATAATAATAATAATAATAATAATAATAATAATAATAATAATAATAATAATAATAATAATAATAATAATAATAATAATAATAATAATAATAATAATAATAATAATAATAATAATAATAATAATAATAATAATAATAATAATAATAATAATAATAATAATAATAATAATAATAATAATAATAATAATAATAATAATAATAATAATAATAATAATAATAATAATAATAATAATAATAATAATAATAATAATAATAATAATAATAATAATAATAATAATAATAATAATAATAATAATAATAATAATAATAATAATAATAATAATAATAATAATAATAATAATAATAATAATAATAATAATAATAATAATAATAATAATAATAATAATAATAATAATAATAATAATAATAATAATAATAATAATAATAATAATAATAATAATAATAATAATAATAATAATAATAATAATAATAATAATAATAATAATAATAATAATAATAATAATAATAATAATAATAATAATAATAATAATAATAATAATAATAATAATAATAATAATAATAATAATAATAATAATAATAATAATAATAATAATAATAATAATAATAATAATAATAATAATAATAATAATAATAATAATAATAATAATAATAATAATAATAATAATAATAATAATAATAATAATAATAATAATAATAATAATAATAATAATAATAATAATAATAATAATAATAATAATAATAATAATAATAATAATAATAATAATAATAATAATAATAATAATAATAATAATAATAATAATAATAATAATAATAATAATAATAATAATAATAATAATAATAATAATAATAATAATAATAATAATAATAATAATAATAATAATAATAATAATAATAATAATAATAATAATAATAATAATAATAATAATAATAATAATAATAATAATAATAATAATAATAATAATAATAATAATAATAATAATAATAATAATAATAATAATAATAATAATAATAATAATAATAATAATAATAATAATAATAATAATAATAATAATAATAATAATAATAATAATAATAATAATAATAATAATAATAATAATAATAATAATAATAATAATAATAATAATAATAATAATAATAATAATAATAATAATAATAATAATAATAATAATAATAATAATAATAATAATAATAATAATAATAATAATAATAATAATAATAATAATAATAATAATAATAATAATAATAATAATAATAATAATAATAATAATAATAATAATAATAATAATAATAATAATAATAATAATAATAATAATAATAATAATAATAATAATAATAATAATAATAATAATAATAATAATAATAATAATAATAATAATAATAATAATAATAATAATAATAATAATAATAATAATAATAATAATAATAATAATAATAATAATAATAATAATAATAATAATAATAATAATAATAATAATAATAATAATAATAATAATAATAATAATAATAATAATAATAATAATAATAATAATAATAATAATAATAATAATAATAATAATAATAATAATAATAATAATAATAATAATAATAATAATAATAATAATAATAATAATAATAATAATAATAATAATAATAATAATAATAATAATAATAATAATAATAATAATAATAATAATAATAATAATAATAATAATAATAATAATAATAATAATAATAATAATAATAATAATAATAATAATAATAATAATAATAATAATAATAATAATAATAATAATAATAATAATAATAATAATAATAATAATAATAATAATAATAATAATAATAATAATAATAATAATAATAATAATAATAATAATAATAATAATAATAATAATAATAATAATAATAATAATAATAATAATAATAATAATAATAATAATAATAATAATAATAATAATAATAATAATAATAATAATAATAATAATAATAATAATAATAATAATAATAATAATAATAATAATAATAATAATAATAATAATAATAATAATAATAATAATAATAATAATAATAATAATAATAATAATAATAATAATAATAATAATAATAATAATAATAATAATAATAATAATAATAATAATAATAATAATAATAATAATAATAATAATAATAATAATAATAATAATAATAATAATAATAATAATAATAATAATAATAATAATAATAATAATAATAATAATAATAATAATAATAATAATAATAATAATAATAATAATAATAATAATAATAATAATAATAATAATAATAATAATAATAATAATAATAATAATAATAATAATAATAATAATAATAATAAAATAATAATAATAATAATAATAATAATAATAATAATAATAATAATAATAATAATAATAATAATAATAATAATAATAATAATAATAATAATAATAATAATAATAATAATAATAATAATAATAATAATAATAATAATAATAATAATAATAATAATAATAATAATAATAATAATAATAATAATAATAATAATAATAATAATAATAATAATAATAATAATAATAATAATAATAATAATAATAATAATAATAATAATAATAATAATAATAATAATAATAATAATAATAATAATAATAATAATAATAATAATAATAATAATAATAATAATAATAATAATAATAATAATAATAATAATAATAATAATAATAATAATAATAATAATAATAATAATAATAATAATAATAATAATAATAATAATAATAATAATAATAATAATAATAATAATAATAATAATAATAATAATAATAATAATAATAATAATAATAATAATAATAATAATAATAATAATAATAATAATAATAATAATAATAATAATAATAATAATAATAATAATAATAATAATAATAATAATAATAATAATAATAATAATAATAATAATAATAATAATAATAATAATAATAATAATAATAATAATAATAATAATAATAATAATAATAATAATAATAATAATAATAATAATAATAATAATAATAATAATAATAATAATAATAATAATAATAATAATAATAATAATAATAATAATAATAATAATAATAATAATAATAATAATAATAATAATAATAATAATAATAATAATAATAATAATAATAATAATAATAATAATAATAATAATAATAATAATAATAATAATAATAATAATAATAATAATAATAATAATAATAATAATAATAATAATAATAATAATAATAATAATAATAATAATAATAATAATAATAATAATAATAATAATAATAATAATAATAATAATAATAATAATAATAATAATAATAATAATAATAATAATAATAATAATAATAATAATAATAATAATAATAATAATAATAATAATAATAATAATAATAATAATAATAATAATAATAATAATAATAATAATAATAATAATAATAATAATAATAATAATAATAATAATAATAATAATAATAATAATAATAATAATAATAATAATAATAATAATAATAATAATAATAATAATAATAATAATAATAATAATAATAATAATAATAATAATAATAATAATAATAATAATAATAATAATAATAATAATAATAATAATAATAATAATAATAATAATAATAATAATAATAATAATAATAATAATAATAATAATAATAATAATAATAATAATAATAATAATAATAATAATAATAATAATAATAATAATAATAATAATAATAATAATAATAATAATAATAATAATAATAATAATAATAATAATAATAATAATAATAATAATAATAATAATAATAATAATAATAATAATAATAATAATAATAATAATAATAATAATAATAATAATAATAATAATAATAATAATAATAATAATAATAATAATAATAATAATAATAATAATAATAATAATAATAATAATAATAATAATAATAATAATAATAATAATAATAATAATAATAATAATAATAATAATAATAATAATAATAATAATAATAATAATAATAATAATAATAATAATAATAATAATAATAATAATAATAATAATAATAATAATAATAATAATAATAATAATAATAATAATAATAATAATAATAATAATAATAATAATAATAATAATAATAATAATAATAATAATAATAATAATAATAATAATAATAATAATAATAATAATAATAATAATAATAATAATAATAATAATAATAATAATAATAATAATAATAATAATAATAATAATAATAATAATAATAATAATAATAATAATAATAATAATAATAATAATAATAATAATAATAATAATAATAATAATAATAATAAAATAATAATAATAATAATAATAATAATAATAATAATAATAATAATAATAATAATAATAATAATAATAATAATAATAATAATAATAATAATAATAATAATAATAATAATAATAATAATAATAATAATAATAATAATAATAATAATAATAATAATAATAATAATAATAATAATAATAATAATAATAATAATAATAATAATAATAATAATAATAATAATAATAATAATAATAATAATAATAATAATAATAATAATAATAATAATAATAATAATAATAATAAAAATAATAATAATAATAATAATAATAATAATAATAATAATAATAATAATAATAATAATAATAATAATAATAATAATAATAATAATAATAATAATAATAATAATAATAATAATAATAATAATAATAATAATAATAATAATAATAATAATAATAATAATAATAAAATAATAATAATAATAATAATAATAATAATAATAATAATAATAATAATAATAATAATAATAATAATAATAATAATAATAATAATAATAATAATAATAATAATAATAATAATAATAATAATAATAATAATAATAATAATAATAATAATAATAATAATAATAATAATAATAATAATAATAATAATAATAATAATAATAATAATAATAATAATAATAATAATAATAATAATAATAATAATAATAATAATAATAATAATAATAATAATAATAATAATAATAATAATAATAATAATAATAATAATAATAATAATAATAATAATAATAATAATAATAATAATAATAATAATAATAATAATAATAATAATAATAATAATAATAATAATAATAATAATAATAATAATAATAATAATAATAATAATAATAATAATAATAATAATAATAATAATAATAATAATAATAATAATAATAATAATAATAATAATAATAATAATAATAATAATAATAATAATAATAATAATAATAATAATAATAATAATAATAATAATAATAATAATAATAATAATAATAATAATAATAATAATAATAATAATAATAATAATAATAATAATAATAATAATAATAATAATAATAATAATAATAATAATAATAATAATAATAATAATAATAATAATAATAATAATAATAATAATAATAATAATAATAATAATAATAATAATAATAATAATAATAATAATAATAATAATAATAATAATAATAATAATAATAATAATAATAATAATAATAATAATAATAATAATAATAATAATAATAATAATAATAATAATAATAATAATAATAATAATAATAATAATAATAATAATAATAATAATAATAATAATAATAATAATAATAATAATAATAATAATAATAATAATAATAATAATAATAATAATAATAATAATAATAATAATAATAATAATAATAATAATAATAATAATAATAATAATAATAATAATAATAATAATAATAATAATAATAATAATAATAATAATAATAATAATAATAATAATAATAATAATAATAATAATAATAATAATAATAATAATAATAATAATAATAATAATAATAATAATAATAATAATAATAATAATAATAATAATAATAATAATAATAATAATAATAATAATAATAATAATAATAATAATAATAATAATAATAATAATAATAATAATAATAATAATAATAATAATAATAATAATAATAATAATAATAATAATAATAATAATAATAATAATAATAATAATAATAATAATAATAATAATAATAATAATAATAATAATAATAATAATAATAATAATAATAATAATAATAATAATAATAATAATAATAATAATAATAATAATAATAATAATAATAATAATAATAATAATAATAATAATAATAATAATAATAATAATAATAATAATAATAATAATAATTTAATTAATAATAATAATAATAATAATAATAATAATAATAATAATAATAATAATAATAATAATAATAATAATAATAATAATAATAATAATAATAATAATAATAATAATAATAATAATAATAATAATAATAATAATAATAATAATAATAATAAAATAATAATAATAATAATAATAATAATAATAATAATAATAATAATAATAATAATAATAATAATAATAATAATAATAATAATAATAATAATAATAATAATAATAATAATAATAATAATAATAATAATAATAATAATAATAATAATAATAATAATAATAATAATAATAATAATAATAATAATAATAATAATAATAATAATAATAATAATAATAATAATAATAATAATAATAATAATAATAATAATAATAATAATAATAATAATAATAAAATAATAATAATAATAATAATAATAATAATAATAATAATAATAATAATAATAATAATAATAATAATAATAATAATAAGAATAATAATAATAATAATAATAATAATAATAATAATAATAATAATAATAATAATAATAATAAAATAATAATAATAATAATAATAATAATAATAATAATAATAATAATAATAATAATAATAATAATAATAATAATAATAATAATAATAATAATAATAATAATAATAATAATAATAATAATAATAATAATAATAATAATAATAATAATAATAATTAATAATAATAATAATAATAATAATAATAATAATAATAATAATAATAATAATAATAATAATATAATAATAATAATAATAATAATAATAATAATAATAATAATAATAATAATAATAATAATAATAATAATAATAATAATAATAATAATAATAATAATAATAATAATAATAATAAAAATAATAATAATAATAATAATAATAATAATAATAATAATAATAATAATAATAATAATAATAATAATAATAATAATAATAATAATAATAATAATAATAATAATAATATAATAAT
>NW_027170488.1:0-2500 GCF_036898095.1 Palaemon carinicauda
TTAAAGCACTAGGTTCTGGTCCCTAAAAGAAAGGTGATGCTGGAGTAAAGCAAATGAAAAACACTAACTTGGGAGGGACAGGGACAGAAGGAAATAGTAATAGTATGTGCATTGATACAAAGTTTGGATAATGCCAGAGCATATATTATACGATAATGGTCGAAATCACCCATATCATCAATAGCTATTCCGAACACTATTGTAAAAATAAGAATACTGTAATGCTGCTGGGCTGAGTTACTCAAAGCAAATTTGTAAATATAACAATGCTGTAATGAGGCTGGTCTGAATTACTCTGAAAAAATTGTAAAAAAAAGAATACTGTAATCCTGCTGGCCTGAATTACTAAAAACAATTTTGTAAAAAAAAAAAAAAAAAAAAAAACTGTAATCCTGCTGGTCTGAATTACTCTGAACAATTTTGTAAAAAAAAAAAAAAAAAAAATACTGTAATCCTGCAGGCCTAAATTACTCTTAATAATTTTGTAAAAAATACTGTAATCCTGTTGGTCTGAATTACTGTTGCTTATAGACAGCAGAATAATATTAAAACAATAGTAGAAAGATGTGTTTTTCATATGGCAACAATAACCATTATAAATAAAACGAAACTTTACAAGCTGTTTCGAAAACTTGCGTCTTGAGTAAAACAAATAATCTTAAGTGTATAGTTATTCAGTATTCTCACACCTCTCTCAGAGAAAAGGAACATGGAAAGAGATCAGCCACTTCAATTTATCCTTTATTAATTTAAGATGGTAAAGAGCTGACTTATTTATTCATTGCAACAACAATAATAAAGTATAAAAGTGTCGGGTTTCATTCCAGTTTCATCAGTATAGATGCTCACCAGAACGTCAGCCTGACAAGCCTAAACCCCCACTGTGGTGCCCAAGCACAGCAGTGGCTTCCGCAGTAAACAGTTTAAACTCACGGTCCCTGGCTGGGATCGATCTGCCGCCATGCGAATGCTAGGCAAACACGTTACCACTGTAAAGGTAAAGGTGTTTGGTTTCAGTTCTAGTTTCAAAAGAAAAGATGCTCACCAGAACGTCAGCCTGGCAAGCCCAAACACTCAAGTTCAGCAGTGGCGTCAGCAGTAAACAGCTTAAACTCACGATCCTGATCTAGGATCGACTTGTTGCCATATGAATGTTAGGCGAACACGTTACCACTATACCAAGGTATATATACCTTGTACTATACTAGCCATACAAGATTATAAACAGCAAAGGTTCAGAAGGCTACCCTTCAGGATACAATGTATAAGGTATTTAGATCCAGGGACGCTAGAATTCTCAACAGTAACCTTACTCAAAACTCAATGAAAAAGGTTTGCGTTGAAGGAGATGAAGTATTTAACGTTGCTTCAGTTTGATAAGTGTTTGTTTAGATGAAATACATTAGAGACTAGAGGGGTGCTCAGTGGAGCGCAGAACTCCGCCACGGCAGCTTATTTCTCGACATTTTGCTCGACCTTGGCCTTCACCTTGGACCTTAACATGTACTAATTGGCGTGGATTTTCATACACTCGAATATGAACTAAGTTTGAAGTCTTTGTGACAACGATGTCCAAACTTATGGCTGATTGCGTGAATTGGAAATTTTGCTTAATCGTGACCTTGACCTTTGACCTTGACCCAAAATTTAATCATTTCCAGATTTTTTACATAACAGTTAATCCTTGCAAGTTTCATTACTCTACGATTAAAATTGTGGCCAGGAAGCTGTTCACAAGCAAACACACACACACACACAAACACAAAAAGGGGATTAAACATAACCTCCTTCCAACTTCGTTGGTGGAGGTATTTAGAAGACTTCATCCAGACGGTCTTATTACTTGCTGTGTCGTTATTCTATCATATTGTTTTTTTTTTTCTCAGCCAAATTACAATATCAGTGACTATTTGCTTCAAGGTGAACTTTCAAAATTGTTTTTGGGCCACTTAAATGGGTAGATAAAATTGAGGGTACACTCGGGCACACTATTCTATCTTATTTCTCTTCCTCTTATTTTGTTAAAGTTTTTATAGTTTATAAAGGAGATATTTATTTTAATCTCGTTGCTCTTCTTAAAATATTTTCTTTTCTTTGTTTCCTTTCCTCACTGAGCTATTTTCCCTGTTGGAGCCACTGGGCTTATAGGAACCTGCTTTTCCAATTAGGGTTGTAGCTTAGCAAATAATAATAATAATAATAATAATAATAATAATAATCATGTTAGGCTTTTACTTGAAGCATCAGACCAGTATTTGAGAGAGAGAGAGAGAGAGAGAGAGAGAGAGAGAGAGAGGAGAGAGAGAGAGAGAGAGAGAGAGAGAGAGAGAGACTGAGCTATTTTCCCTGTTGGAGCCCCTGGGCTTATAGCATCCTGCTTTTCCAATTGGGGTTGTAGCTTAGCAAGTAATAATAATAATAATAATAATTATGTTAGGCTTTTACTTGAAGTGTCAGACCAGTATTTGAGAGAGAGAGAGAGAGAGAGAGAGAGAGAGAG
>NW_027170489.1:0-17500 GCF_036898095.1 Palaemon carinicauda
ATATATATATATATATATATATATCTATATATATATATATATATATATATATATCATATATATATATTATTATTATTATTACTTTCCAAGCTACAACCCTAGTTGGAAAAGGGGAGATGCTTATAAGCCCAGGGGCTGCAAAAGGGAAAAATAACCCAGTGAGGAAAGGAAATAAGGAAATAAATAAAGGAAGAGAACAAATTAACAATAAATCATTCTAAAACAGTAACAACGTCAAAACAGACATGTCATATATAAACTATTAACATCTAAAACAAATATTGTCATAAATAAACTATAAAAGACTCATGTCCGCCCTGGTCAACAAAAAAGCATTTGCTCCAACTTTTGAACTTTTGAAGTTCTACTGATTCAACCACCCGATTAGGAAGATCATTCCACATCTTGGTAACAGCTGGAATAAAACTTCTAGAGTACTGCGTAGTATTGAGCCTCGTGATGGAGAAGGCCTGGCTATTAGAATTAACTGCCTGCCTAGTATTACGAACAGAATAGAATTGTCCAGGGAGATCTGAATGTAAAGGATGGTCAGAGTTATGAAAAATCTTATGCAACATTCATAATGAACTAATTGAACGACGGTGCCAGAGATTAATATCTAGATCAGGAATAAGAAATTTAATAGACCGTAAGTTTCTGTCCAACAAATTAAGATGAGAATCAGCAGCTGAAGACCAGACAGGAGAACAATACTCAAAACAAGGTAGAATGAAAGAATTAAAACACTTCTTCAGAATAGATTGATCACCGAAAATCTTGAAAGACTTTCTCAATAAGCCTATTTTTTGCGCAATTGAAGAAGACACAGACCTTATACGTTTCTCAAAAGTAAATTTACTGTCGAGAATCACACCTAAAATTTTGAAAGAGTCATACATATTTAGAGAAACATTATCAATACTGAGATCCGGATGTTGAGGAGCCACCGTCCTTGACCTACTTACAATCATACTTTGAGTTTTGTTAGGATTCAACTTCATACTCCATAATTTGCACCATGCACTAATTCTAGCTAAATCTCTATTAAGGGATTCACCAACCCTAGATCTACATTCAGGGGATGGAATTGATGCAAAGAGAGTAGCATCATCTGCATATGCAACAAGCTTGTTTTCTAGGCCAAACCACATGTCATGTGTATATAGTATGAAAAGTAATGGGCTAAGAACACTACCCTGTGGAACACCGGATATCACATTCCTATAATCACTATGGTGCCCATCAACAACAACTCTTTGAGATCTATTACTTAAAAAATCAATAATAATGCTAAGAAACGACTCACTCACTCCCAACTGTTTCAGTTTGAAAACAAGGGCCTCATGATTAACACGGTCAAAGGCAGCACTAAAATCAAGGCCAATCATACGAACTTCCCGACCACAATCAAGGGATTTCTGTACAGCATTGGAGATTGTAAGAAGGGCATCACATGCTCCAACGCCTTTACGAAAACCAAATTGCAAACTAGGGAGTAGATGATTACCTTCAACAAACCTATTAAGACGTTTTGCCAGAAGACGTTCAAAAACTTTAGATAATATGGGAGTTATGAAAATTGGGCGGTAATCAGTGGGACTTGAGCTACCACAAACACATTTACACACAGGAGTAACATTACCAATTCTCCAACTAGTGCTAAAAGCTTCTTTTCTTGCTAACTTGCGCAAAATAACAGATAACTATGGACCTAAGAAATATGCTGTTTTTATAAAAAACAAAGAAAAAATAGCATTTGGGTCTACACATCCATAAGCATCAAGGTCCATCAACAGAGCTTTAATCTCAGGAGATCGAAAAGATAAACTAGTTAGTTTAGCCTCAAGAAAACAGGAATGAGAAAATTCAAGTTTTTCATTACTCTGTTTACTGTCAAAAACATCAGCCAAAAGGGTTGCCTTTTCCTTTGGACAGTGAGTGACTGAGCCATCTGGTTTAAGGAAAGGAGGAACTGTTACATCTACACCAAAGAGTACAGATTTAACAGTAGACCACCATTTATATTCCTGAGTTGTACCAAAAAGTGTTTCTTTTATGGTTAAATTGTACTCCTTTTCAGTTGAGGCATAAACTCTCTGAGCGAAAGCTCGAAGCTGAGTATAGTTGTTCCAGGTCAAATCTGATCTGTTACCCTTCCAAAGATGATAGGCCTCCTGTTTCTCCAAATAAGCACGTCTACAATCATCATTGAACCACGGTTTGTCCTTCACTCGGTACCTTAGCACACCAGAAGGGATACGGCTATCAATTATGTTGACTAGATTCTCATTCAAAGGGACAACAGGATCTACACTATCATATAATTGTGACCAATTCAAGCACAAAAGATCATGTAAAATCCCATTCCAGTCTGCTTGGGATTTCATATAAATTTTACAAGAATATGATATATCAAGGACAGGTTGCTCAGTCTTCACTAATAATGAAATCAAGGCATGATCAGATGTCCCGACTGGAGAACCAACGTTACTAGTTATAACGCCAGGGGAATCAGTGTATACGAGGTCCAAGTAATTACCAGACCTGTGAGTAGCTTCATTTATGATTTGCTCACAGCCTGATTCATAGGCAAAGTCTAAAGCTCTTAAGCCATGGCGATCGGTAGGAGAGATAGAACTTAACCACTCCCTATGGTGAGCATTAAAATCACCAACAAAGACAAAAGAAGCCTTTCTATCATCTTCTTGTATCTTAGCCATAATGGTAAAAAGACAATCGAAGATAGAATCATCTATGTCTGGATTCCGGTAGATCGAACACAAATAAAAGTTGTTATGCCTGCCACAAACTTTTATTACCTGAATCTCATGACATCCACATTGATAGCAGGACTTATGAGAAGCAGGGTACTTGGTCCTAATATACACCGCCATTCCCCTGGCCCTAGGGATGGCATCACGTTTCAACATTATTGGCTTCTTAAAACCAGTTATAAGGAGCTCAGATGAGTGCCTCATATTAGAAACCAAAGTTTCTGAGCACAAAAGAATATCATACTGTCTGGACGCAATTGTAAGGTCTTGGATATTTGCATGAAGAGCACGAATATTGCAATACAGAAGACGACATTGACGAAATTTAGGACATACTGGTCTCGGATTTCGCTCAATGTCTCCAGACAGCATAAGAATTAATAGAAATAAAATTGAGACAGCATACTTAAAAACTAGATTAACAAGAATTATAACAAAAACAATACGTACATAATTATAAACAAAGTGATTGATGATACCCATAGACTATAGTAAAAAGTCGGAAAAACTGGTCAACATGGAGGAGCCGATACACCATGCAAGGCTAAATACCCTCTAGGATAGCCACTTCAACTGAAGGGAGGACAGTAAGGATGGTTTTGAGAAGAAAAAATAATCAGAAAAAGGAAAAGACAACCTCTTGATAAACCACCAGGCATCCATGGCCCTTCTATTAAGCCTGCCCAACACACCATTTCCAAAAAACAAGAGGAAGAAAAAAAAAACAAATAAGATAGAATAGTGTGCCTGAGTGTACCCTCAAGCAAGAGAACTCCAACCCAAGACATGGGAAGACCATGGTACAGAGGCTATGGCACTACCCAAGACTAGAGAACAGTGGTTTAATTTTGGATTGACCTTCTCCTAGAAGAGCTGCTTACCACAGCTACAGAGTCTCTTCTACCCTTACCAAGAGGAAAGTACACTGAACAAATTGCAGTACAGTAATTAACCCCTTAGGTGAAGACGTGTTAAGTATCTCATATATATATATATATATATATATATATATATATATTATATATATATATATATATATATATATATATATATATATATATATATATATATATATATATATATATATATATATATAATCTTCTCATGTTTGCCTCTTTACATGCCATATAAAATTTCCTAGCCTTCTACTGTTGTGTTTGGTACCGGGTCAGGAGTCTCATTATTATTATTATTATTATTATTATTGTTATTATTATTATTATTATTATTATTATTATTATTATTATTATTATTATTATTATTATTATTATTATTATTATTATTTTTGTTGTTATTATTATGATTAATAGTATTTTCTTTTTTATGCTTATTAGCAAACGTGGACGGCTACCCTTCTTAGATGTTTTCATATTCCCTAATACAACCGGATTCGATACTAGTGTGTATATTAAGCCCACTAACCTCGGTTTATGCTTGAATGGAGACAGTGAATGCCCTACTAGGTACAAGGCCTCCACCATCAAGGCCTACGTCCGCAGAGCCCATTCCCACTGCTCCTCTTGGGCTACCACACACCAAGAACTTGACAGAATAACCCAGGTCCTGGTGAACTATGGCTACTGTAATAGACAAGTTAGCCGTGAAATCAAGCTAGTCATGGACACCTGGTACCAGGGTGAACAACTGACCGTGAACACCACAACTGTCATCAACCTTTACTATAAAGGGTACATGCATCTGGATTATCAAAAGGATGAAAAGGCCATGAGAGACATAATAAAGAGTCACGTCTCTCCTTTGGATAAAAACACAGATGTCAAGTTGACTATATATCATCAAACTAACAAAACGAGGTCTCTCATCATGAGGAATAACTCAGCCCCACCGACTCAGGATATTCTCAAACAGACCAACGTGGTCTATTCCTACTTATGCCCTGTTCCAGGATGCTCTGGACGTTACATAGGAATGACCACCATGCGTCTGTCAAAGAGACTATCTGGTCATGTCCAACAAGGTGCAATAAAAGCTCATGCCCTCCACGTCCACAATAATCAAGAACACCGAGATCATAGGCCGTGCTCCAGATAACAGGCGACTTCACATACTTGAAGCTCTTCTTATTCAGAGAGAAAAGCCAACTCTTAACACTACCCAGGAAATGTTCCTCCTTCCCTCCTGTCGAAGGAGCAACACAAGGAAAAATAACCCAACCAACCATGAAACCTCCAACCAGGACAACCCAGCGGATCAAGACATAAACAACCAAAATAGCATTGATCAGCTAAAGGATAGCCTGCCTAGCCTACGTACAATCTCGGCGAGTACTCCCACCAATCAGAGCCCAGCTCCCAGAGGACAAGATGGTGACTCAACACCAAGGAGTGAGTGGGATGGCAGTCTGACTGTACTGCAGCCTCTCGGCGAACGGCTTAGCCAATGAGGATCAGCAATTCTATTTGCTCCGCCCACGGAGTATAAGATCAATGCTGTATAAAATAAATGTAATTTATTTTTCTGTATAAAATTTTTTCCGATATTTTCTTACGCAGTTTTGTGTGTGGACTTAAGTGGGGTAGTTTTTGCTGTTATATGTTGTGTGTGCATGACTGTTTAAGGTAAAATTTCTTTACAGGCTTTTTGGAATGTAATTTTAAGTTATTTTGCATAATGGCCTTATCTGCTGTTGGGTGGTCTTAAGGACAAAGACAAGCAATAATTCACGGGTACTAATCTTTGTTTTGGTTTCCGAGCTAACGTGTGACATGGCGGAGAAATGGTCGTGAGTGAATTCTGCTACTTCAACAGAGACTGTAGTTTAAGGGGTTCACTGCTACAACCATTTAGGACACCGTGGGTGCTGGGCTGCTATGAAGAGTGCTAAACAGACGTGCTGAGTGGAAGACATTTATTACAAATGGATCTTGTCGACGTTTGTGCTTTGATTTCAAAAATAGCTCTTCGCTCAATACAGGCTTACTCTCTCTCTCCCCATCTCTGGACTTTGCATCTTGTACGGAGCGCATGATCGATAGAAAACCCTTCACTTAAGCCATACATGCTTCACCCTTTAGCTAAGGTAAGGCCATTAGTGTCTTTTAGTTGAGGTTTCAGAAGTCTTGACGTGACCTAAAAATAACAATAAAATAACTCTGTAAGGACAAGTTACGTAAAACTTTTCATGCATTATGCATCGTAATAGTTTCGTTACTTTTTAGCGAGTGCTAGTGTTATAGTTGGATTGTATCGTCGTTCTTAGCCCGTCATACGGATGGGGTTGTTTTCCTCTGGTGGGATATTAATTTGTTACTGATATCATATGTCGATATTTATATTTGAGAATATTTGACATTGTTGGTCTACTTGTAATTAGGTCCCTTTCCTCCTTGTTCACTGTAGGTGTGGTAGGCTTACCTGGGTGCAGTAACCAGAGCTTATTGTAACCTGTCCAATTTATCCTCAATTGGTAATGAAGAATTCTTGTGTATTGCCCGTAGATGTAGCGATATAGTTTTCATATTAAAGTCGGTACCTTTCAAGTACTAATTCTTGAAGTTATTCAGTGTTAATTCTTGTTTATAATATAACTGTCTGAACTTACAGGTTTTGCTGCAGAGTCGATAGCCAATAACAGAAAAGTTATTGAAACTAAAGTGAAGAAGGTTAATTTAATATGATTGTTCGTACTTGATACTTTTCTATTAAAATACTGAATTGAGTTTCGTACTTTATTTTTACAACCATGTTTCACCACCTTAAAACATATATTGTGTTATCGAATTCGTTTTTTGTATATGGCGCCCAACGTGGGGCAATGTCAGGTGGTGTATGTGGAGGCTGGTAGTTAGCAAACTTAGTGCTTGGTAAAGTCAAAATGGGGGGGATGGGGAGAGATGTGTTTTCTGTTATTTTCCAATTTTATCGGTACAGTGTATTTTAGAATTGAGATTTTTCCTTCGTTGAAGCATTATCCGCGGTGTATAGGTTAACTATTTAATATATTTGCTTATTTACATTTTTTGTCAATTTGGAAGTTATTATTGTCTATTAAGCCCTTTGATTTGGAGGGTGGCGGTAAGTATTTAGTTGCCATCGCATTGAAAAGACTAAGAATTTAATATTTTTTATAATTATTCCATCACGATGTCTGAACTTAAATCATTAATCTCAAAACGCAAGGTAATCAGGAAGAAGGTTACGGATATTTATAATCATATAGAGTCTTTTTCGACTCGCAATGCTTGGCAAAAAATTTCTGAAAGAAGTGTACTGCTAAGTCATGAAAGACTACTTATTGATCTGAATGATGAGATCTATTCCATTAGAATTTCGGATGGGGAGTTCAGTGAGGATGCTAGGGAGTCATAGATTGCAACCCGTATTGAATATTTTGATAAGATAGAATATTGTATTCCTTACTTAGAGGTGGCATCTGCACCTGGAACTGTTGAGGTTGCTAAAAGTCTTCTTGAACAGCCCACAGCTCCATTACCAAAGGTCAGTAGTACGGATGGGGAGGATTTCATTAGGTTTATATCAGAGTCTGAAAGCACTACCCAATCATTTAGTTACCCAGACAGGGATTTATTACTTCTTTCGAGACAGCAGGTAAAGGAAAGAGCTAAAGTTTTATTGAATTCGTTGGAAGCTGACAAACAGACTTACAAGGACGACAAAGACTTGCTTAAGTTAGCCTTTGTCTCAGAAGTAGTTCGTAAAACTTCTACCATAAAAACATTGACGAGTTTAAGATTGGGGGAATCTGATGTCCCTTTTAAGTTTATTTCCATTTTAAGAACAGTTGTTGAATCTGTGAAGACTCTTAAAATGACTCCTGATGATTTTATTCAAAATTTCATGTGAAATGGACTTAATGACAAGTTTAGGAGGGAATTGGTTCAGATTACTAAAAGACTTATCCCTCTATTCAGGAGGTAATGGAAAATTTCTTTATTTGCCTGTGAAAGGTATGAAAATTGCTTGAAAATTGAAATTCCTTTACATACTCTTCAATCTAGTGTTAGACAGAAAACTACTATTTTAGCTATTAAGACATTGCCTGAGGATATGAAGTTTTACTGGGCACTTTGGGTACAAGGTGAAAATAATCATTCTATATTCAAACGCAAACGTTATGACACTCCAGAAGCAAAGCTTCAGCGTTTGAAAATACTAAAATGATATTTTCGATGTGGCAATCTTAACCCTATGAGTAGGCAATGTAGATTTGAATGTTGTCAAAAGTGCGTGAAATGTTTGGGGGTTAATTTTCACTGTCTGTGCCCAAAGTCTTCTGAAGTTAAACTTTCGTCAACTGAAGGAAAGCATAAAGAAGGTAATCCAATACACTTGGGTAAAGTAGATGTTAAGAAGAAAGCTTTCATTAATGAAGTGAATAGTAGTATTACAGTTATTCCCAGTATTGTCAATAAGACAGTACTCCCTTCCTTTTCATTTACAGTCCCTGGAGTGGATGGGATTTTTAGAGGCCTTAAGGATAGCTGGTCTCAGAGTTCCTTTGTTACAGAGAGTTGCTTAATAAGTGTAGTTTGCCTATTCTTGAATCTAGTATAAAATTAACTGTTAATGGGTTTAATGGTTCTAAAGAATATATAAGCAGACTTGTTCAACTTCCTATGAAGTTTGGCAATTGTATTTCAAATATTCCTGCACTTGTGGTTCCCAGCATTAATATAAAGTTGAATCTTCCAGGGTTAGGAAAAGATAGTTGAATCTTTCGAGAATGAGGGATTCATATTGGCAGAAAAGAAACTTTGCAAAGACAGTGACAGCATTGATGAGGTTCAGGTTTTATTGGGATCTGATGCACATTACGCTTTAATGGGTAAAGATGTACCCTTTGGTTGTAACCCCCCTTCAGTATACACTGAATCACAACATGGTATTTTGCTAATGGGAAACCTTGAAAATCTGAGCAAAAATAATAAATATTTACGTCTGCCTGATATTTGTAATGAGAGGTTAGAAGTAATTAATCTACTACGTTCAAGCAGGACTGATTTTTCCTCTTGCTCCCAAATTACTACCTGTTCTTTCTTATGTAAAATACAAACTGACTATCTTTTGGATGATGAAGTGTGTGACCTACATTACAAGGAACTTGAGGTAGGCAGTAACATAGCAGTGTTAGATGATAAAGGTCAGATTATAGAATCTAAATTGCTCAAGGCTACTGATGAAGTGCTTGAACACGAATGCCGCCGCTTTTAGAATCTTGACGCCAATAGTGCTGAAAGTATCATGTCAGAGACTAATCAGAAGTGGGTGAATTTTGCGTTGTGTAATTTCTCAAGAGAAAAGGATGGAAGACTTGTAGGTCCCCTCTTGTGGAATAGCAAAATTGCACATTTGTTATCAACTAACAAAAATGTCCCAAGGTTGATACTAAAGGCAAATCTAAAGAAATTACGGAAAAAGGATGGGTATTTGCAGTTAGTTGATCAGGTAATTAGGGATCAGTTAAAAGCTGGAATAATTGAGAAGATTTCAGATTTAGGTTCATTTAAGGCAGAGCATCCAGATTATTCATTTCTCCCATACATAGCTGTTTTTAGGCCTGAGAAAGAAACCACAAAGTGCCGTACTGTTTTTTGTCTTATCTCAAAGAAACTGTCAAAGTTAAGTGTTGTTTCTCTCACAATCAGTGTATAGATCCAGGACCTAACCTTAACCAGAAGCTGTGTTCAGCCTTCTTACACTTGAGGTTTGATAAGTTGCTATTAACGTATGATCTTAGGAAGGCTTTTAACATGTTGTCCTTGAACAATAATGATCAAGCTAGGTTGCTGTTTTTTTTTTTTTTTTTTTTTTTTTTTGGTTCAAAAAAAGTACAGAAGAACGATTATTCTCTTGTAGCCTACAAGAATGTTAGCCTTAGTTTTGGTCTTCGTTGTAGTCCATTTTTACTCATGCTAGCTCTGTATTATATACTAGTGCACCATTATAAACCAGACCCACAGCTGAGGAACCTTAAGTTATTGTTGTACTCTCTATTTTATATGGACAATGGAGCTGTTTGTTCTGCTGATTCTCAGTATTTGAAGTGGGCTTTTTCGCAGTTGCCGTATATTTTCAACCCATATAAGTTTGATATACAACAGTTAGTAATAAATGATGTTACCTTTCATGCTGAAATTGATGCAAAGTTTGAAACTAGTACTCCGGTTTGGAATAGCCTTTTTGGTATTGCATGGAATAGGGCTGATGATGTAATTCACACTAAGGAAATCTCGCTAAACCCAGATGCTGATACTAAGCGTAAGGTTTTGCAGACTATTGCCAGTAACTTTGATGTTTTTTCTTTTCATAACCGTGTCTTTAATAGAAGTAGACTTTATATGCATAGACTTCAGTGCTCAAAGGAGCTGGCTTGGGATCAAGTACTATCCCCCAGTCTCCAAAGTGAATGAGGGAACATTTTCAGGCAGGTGAATGGTTCTCAGCCGGTGAAAATTAAGAGGTTCATTGGGCGAAAGAATAGAAAATTTGGACTAAAAGCATTCACAGATGCAAGTCACGATTTTTATGGTACTGTGGTATACATTGAAGATGTTGACTCGGGTGAGATTAGCTCTTTGCAGGCAAAGAACCAGTTGATCAATAAGTTGTTGAAAGGTAAGTCCGTTCCAGCACTAGAGTTGAATGCTATATCATTAGGAGTAGAAACCCTGATAGAGATTTATAGAGATCTGGCTGATCCTTCGTGTGTGAAGTCCATAGACATTGAAGGCTTAGATTTGTACTGTGATTCCAGTTGGGCTTTGCAGTGGCTGTAAGCATCAGAATGTACATACTCCAAAATGCAGAAGCATTCAGTATTTGTACAGAATAGGATAAGCCATATCAGGAAATTATGTGAAATTAAACCTGTCAGTTGTATCTTTATAGCTGGAAAACAAAATCCAGCAGACTGTGTCACCCGATGCCTTTCTCCTTGACTTGTTTCTAAATCATTCTTTATTTCAGGTCCTAAGGTGGTGCCTAGCAATAAGTTTCTGAATTTCACAGTTCCTAGCTCCAACACTAATGCTCTAAGTATTTCTGTTGCTGAGCAGAGTGCGTTTCCAGGTGAACCTCTTCTTGAACATGAGAAATATTCTACTTTAGAAAAGCTTAAATTGATTTACAGGAGGGTAATGCTTTGTGTTGACCACTGGAAGAGGAAAGCACGAGTTGAAGTAAAGAATTTGAATAATGTAAACTATTCTGCTTTAGCTTTAAGGAAATTAATTCTAGAAGATCAACAGACACACTTTATGGAAATATTTTCTTACTTCAGACTCACAAGTGAACCTTTGAAGGATATACCTCCACTTGTGAGCCAACTTATTGTGTTCATACATTCAGATGGCATTTTTAGAGTAAAATCAAAGTTCAAGAAATGGTATGGACATGACAAACAGTTTCCTATATTGCTTTATCCCAAGAATTATTTGACTAAACTAATTATAATGGATACACATGCCAAATTATCGCATGGTGGTTGCTATTCTGTCATATCTGAGCTTCGTAAGTGCTTTTTAATTTCTAAAAAAAATTCTGTCATTAAAAATGCCATTAAACAATGTGTTCCATGCCACAGGTTTAACACAAGAAGTGTGAGACTGAACCAGAACACTTATCAAGAATTTTGTTCTAGTCCCCCAGCTGTTCCATTTTCTAATATTTTTGTTGATTTCATTGGACCACTTAATGTTAAACAGAGAGCTAAAACGATGAAGGTATGGATTTTGTGTTTCACCTGCACTTGGTGAAGGGGTATTAATTTGAAGATCTGTCGAGATTTTAAGTGTAAACAAGTATTTGAGAGCCTTTTCATTACATATTTTTGAATATGGATTCCCGCAGCTTTGTGTTAGTGATTCAGGCTTGCAGTTAGTGACAGGTGGTAACATAATCACCACCTTCATCAATGATCCTGACACTAAATTGTATTTGGAGTCTAATGGCATTGAGCATGTAAACTTTCAGCAATTCTTTAAAGGCCATAGTGAGCTAGGATCACTTGCAGAGTCTTGCGTAAAATTGGTGAAGAAACTTATTTTTTCAGTTATTAAAACTTGGGTACTTTCTTTGGCTGACTTTGAATATTTAGTGTATAATGTTGTTCATTTAGCTAATAAGAGGCCAATAGTTTAAGGATTCTTTAAGGGAGACTGAGACAGATTCTTGTCCAGATCCCATAACTCCAGAAATGTTAGTCAAGGGGTATGAGCTGGTGTCCTTAAATTTAATTCCAGATTTACAAGAGGTACCTGGTGATCCTCAGTGGAAGATGAGTTGCAGCCCTACCAAAGTAATAAAGGATGAGTATGTAAAACTTTATAAGGTTGAGTATAATCTTCTAGAAGCTTACCAGAATAAGTTTTTAAGTACCCTGGTAGCTCAGGCTGTGGACCACAAGGACAGATACAGATCAGTTTGTTACCAGAAGTTGGGCATTGGTGATAGAGTCCTCATCAAAGAACCGAACACTAAAACAATTAATTTTCCATTGGGAATTGTGAAGGATATAGAGGAGAATGATTTGGGGGAAACTACTGGGGCTATTATACTTAAAGGGAAGACTCGTGAGTGGATTAAAAGACATGTTACTACTTTAATCCCTTATCTTAAGGTAGTTCCGGATACATCTTACAATTCAAATAATGACGACAATCAGAGCTCCCGAAGGTTGTCTATTAATGAGAGTTCACCCCAAAAGGACTCTCAGAAAAGCTGTCGTTATGAGCAGAAAGTTGACTAGACTTATGTTATAGTTATAAGGTATGATGCAAATTTCTAGTGGTGAGAAATTTGCATAATGTGCCCTCCAGTGTACTAAAATAAATGTAATTTATTTTTGTGTATAAATTTTTTTCTGATATTTTCTCACGCAGTCTTGTATGTGGACTTGAGTGGGGTAATTCTCGCTGTTATATGTTGTTTGCATGACTGTTTTAGGTAAAATGTCTTTACAGGCTTTTTGGAATGTAATTTTAAGTTAGTTTGCATAATGGCCTTATCTGCTGTTGGGTGGTCTTAAGGACCAAGACAAGCATTAATTCTCGGGCACTAATCTTTGTTTTGGTTTCCGAGCTAACGTGTGACATGGCGGAGAAATGGTCGTGAGTGAATTCTGCTACTTCAACGGAGACTGTAGCTTAAGGGGTTCACTGCTACAACCATTTTGGACACCAAGGGTGCTGGGCTGCTATGAAGAGCGCTAAACAGACTTGCTGAGTGGAAGACATTTATTACATATGGATCATGTCGACGTTTGTGCTTTGATTTCGAAAATAGCTCTTTGCTAAATACAGGCTCACTCCCTGTCTCCCCATTTCTGGACTTTGCATCTTACACAGAGCGCATGATCGATAAAAAACCCTTCACTTAAGCCATACATGCTTCGCCCTTTAGCTAAGGTAAGGCCATTAGTGTCTTTTAGTTGAGGTTTCAGAAGTCCTGACGTGACCTAAAAATAACAATAAAATAAGTCTGTAAGGACAAGTTACGTAAAACTTTTCATGCATTATGCATCATAATAGTTTCATTACTTTCCCTTTTTCTCGTACAGTTCTGCGAGGGCTAGTGTTATAGTTGGATTGTATCAATATATATATATATATATATATATATATATATATATATATATATATATATATATATATATATATATATATATATATATATATATATATATATATATATATATATATATATGTGTGTGTGTGTGTGTGTGTGTGTGTGTGTGTGTGTGTGTGTTTGTGTGTGTGTGTGTGTGTGTTTGTGTGTGTGTGTGTGTGTGTGTAAAAATCACAGGAAAACGTGATGCTCAGATGCAGAAGAACCACAGGGAAAATGAAAATACGAAATATACGATAAGTTCTGACCAGTTTCGTAATACTTCTTCTGTGGACTGATTTATTGGAAGAGGTTTCTTTAAATTTTATAGGGAAAGTAAACGTACGAACATACATATAGAGGATTACAGAACAATGACACTCCCATACCAGCTACCTGGGCTGAGGTCAGGTTACTGGGTTGAGATCCAACCTCATTAGACACCTGCCAAAAAGGGTCATTTCTGGTGACCGGTAAATTCTTGTTTTTGACTTTCAATACAGTTTATTTATATGAATAACGGTAGCCTTATCTATATAAATACATAAGCAAAACTATATGTATTTATAAAACACATCTATATATGAATATATATATTCATCTATATATGAATATATATGAAAAGACATACATATGTATACACAGAGAGGCATTCATACACAAATATGCATAAAATATACATAGATATATACATATGTGTACACGTACTGGTATACATATACAGACATACATAGGCTTACATATAAAGGATTTTTACACATTATTAACATGTACATATTTATATATAAATATATCAGTCCTCTAGAGAAGTATCACGATACTAGTCAGGACTTGATCGTATATTTTATATTTAATTTTCCCTGTGGTTCTTCTGCATATATATATATATATATATATATATATATATATATATATATATATATATATATATATAAATATATATATATATATATATATATATATATATATATATATATATATATATATATATATATGTGTGTGTATGTGAGTATATATATATATATATATATATATATATATATATATATATATATATATATATATATATATATATATATATATATATATATAAATATATATATACATACATATATATATATATATATATATATATATATATATATATATATATATATATATACATATATATATATATATATATATATATATATATATATATATATATATATATATATATATATATATATATATATATATATCACGAAACTTGTAAGGACTTGATCGTATATTTTGTATTTTCATTTTCCCTGTGGTTCTACTGCATATATATATATATATATATATATATATATATATATATATATATATATATATATATATATATATATATATATATATATATATATATATGTATGTATATATATATATATATATATATATATATATATATATATATATATATATATATATATATATATACATATATATATATATATATATATATATATATATATATATATATATATATATATATATATATATATATATATATATATACATATATATATACATATATATGTGTGTGTATATGAGTATATATATATATATATATATATATATATATATATATATATATATATATATATATATATATATGTATATATATATATATATATATATATATATATATATATATATATATATATATATATATATATATATGTATATATATATATATATAT
Organism: Palaemon carinicauda; assembly: GCF_036898095.1. Lineage (NCBI taxonomy): Eukaryota > Metazoa > Arthropoda > Malacostraca > Decapoda > Palaemonidae > Palaemon > Palaemon carinicauda. The sequence continues at coordinate 15,083 of NW_027170489.1, forward strand.
ATATATATATATATATATATATATATATATATATATATATATACATATATATATATATATATATATATATATATATATATATATATATATATATATATATATATATATATATATATATATATATATACTTGTATATATATATATATATATATATATATATATATATATATATATATATATATATATATATATATATATATATATATATATATATATATATATATATATATAGATAGATAGATAGATAGATAGATAGATAGACAGATATAGAGTAAGAAAATTCTGATTGAGAACAGTGTTAAACAGTGAGACCCTATACTTATGAAATTATTCACAGCCTGCCAGTAAGTAGTTTTTACGAATTTAGAATGTGAAAGGAAAGGAATTAACATTAATTGGAAATACCTCAACATCCTATGATCTGCAGAAGGCATAGTTCTGTTTAGTGAATCCGGGGAGGAAGTGCAAAAGATGATACAAGGCTTGAATAGAGAAAGCAGATATATAGGACTCAGAATGAATATGAGTTAATCTAAGATGTTTTATTTAAAATACAGATAAAAAATAAATAAGAGCTATGATTGAACCTCTTAAGATTGTTAATAGATATACATATTTAGGACAGACAGTAACTTTTTCTTCATGACTCGAGGCCAATATTAAAAGAAGGATAAGAATTGGATGGAGAGCATATTGTAAATAAAATAAGATTATGAAAAGAAAATCCTACAATCATTACCTTATGCATAGGAAAATTCAGCTTTACTAAGGCCTTAGATATTAATCTATTTACAAGTCAATGTACAATGAAAAGAATGATGATGTAACTAACACTGTAGAAATAAAAAGAGCAACATGTATACGAGAGCAAACTTATTTGACGATATTTTTACAGCATATATGTAAAATCAATTGTCATGAGTAAAACATGTAATGAGAATAACAGAATGAGTCCTAAGATAGCCGGGCATAGGACTATAAACAGACGTGATCAGAAAGATATGTCAAAGGCCTTTATTTAGCTTTTGAATAGTAAATTTAGATGATATCGATGGACACTAATCTTGTAAGTAGGCTATCTTTTGTGGCAGTGGCCACCTCTATCACCGATCCTTTCGTTTTACATGATGTCAGTACAGTAGTGTGATTTTTGGTAGACACTGAGGGTTGCTGTTCCCTTCTACCAAGGTTACTTTTAAGGATAATAAGGCGTCAGTCTAAGCAGGCAATCCTCACATACAGGTATGAGACTGTCACTTTATTTCTTGGGAGCCAAAAATATATTTTGAAGTTTTTCGTAGCTGACATCACGTTGCCAATCCTTGGAATGGATTTCATCTCCGATTTCCATCTCCTGGGTGATGCGGCTTACTGATGGTTAGTCATTGCAGTCTTGTACTCGTCGACACCTTTTCAACTCGCCCCTTCTGACCTCTCTCTTCATATCAGTGCATCCAAAGAGGCCTCTGCCACCCTCCCTCCGTCGTACCCAGAATTATGGACATCATTAGCAAATCTCCTAGGCATCCTTCTACATCAGAAAACTACTTAAAACTCAGCAGTTACCAGAAGGGAGGAATATTTTCATCGCACCATCTAATCAGCTTTGATGTGCTAATGCAATGACCACAAATGGTTTACTAAGGTTCTCTGGGTACTCCTGGAATTTGGACCAGTTCTAAAGACCCCTTGAATGTTTTGGCTGCTGCAATAGTATATGGTGATCCATGATCATCCTGCACTTTTTTTCTCTCTGCGTCCCCCTCGACAATCTCCCTCATATACGTCCATGCCCCTGGACTTATGCTTCCCGAGCGAAGAAACACATACTGGCAGATTTGCACAAGATGATGCGCATTTTACTGTGGAATTACCCTATAAAAGCACTGCCAACGCCTTTTGCATGTGCCCTTTCCCAATGCTCCAAGTCATACTGCTGGCTTTCTTAATTAATATTCAGGACGAAGAAGATTGCGTCTCCAATGATTGCCTCTAACCTGCGTATATCCTGCAAGATTAGCCTACAGTGAGCCCATGAAGAACAGGTCCCCCTATTTGATGTAAGTTTCTCCTCTAGTGAGGTGGCAGCCATAGGCCTGACCTGTTTCACACACCCTCAGAGACTGTAATGGCATTTCCCTTCTTTTTTTGTATCTTCCGCTATCGCTCGTACTGATAACAAAACATATAATACTGCCTTTGCATATATCAGTTTGTTTGAATTTTTGTAACATGATTGCCTGGAATTGCTTTTATACATACTCATTATTTGTTGAATAAAAAATTTTTGCATTCACCTCGTCTCCCTACTATTTAGGATATAGCAGAGATACGATGTAAATACAATTTTGCACAGAGGTTTCGGGAGAGCGTAGTTCTATCTACTGAGTCGTCAACAGCAATTACCTGACCCTCCCT
>NW_027170489.1:20000-32500 GCF_036898095.1 Palaemon carinicauda
TATGCTTGAATTGCATATTATAAGTTGTTACATATGTATTGGAACCTTTTTAGATTGTTCTTACAGTATTTGATAACAAAAATGACAACAATAAAGCTTATATAAAATTAAAAAAAAGTGGAAACATCAAAATAATCAACATTAATTAAATTTTCCAGATACCAGTATAAGCCTAAACAAAAATGCTACCATTTATGCAAAATGAGTCATTAACCAGCAGTGTATGACTACATTGTATTATACATAAAAGGAAACCTTAAATGTGTATTGGGTTTCAATGTCACTGTCACTATCTGATCCACCTTCTTGGCATATCACCAACATCGTCATCCTTCATGTTTTCGCAATCCGGCCAGGATACAGGCCTGAGTACAAGGCAGTCCAATCACAATACTCTGGCAGGATGGCAGCTTGCATGACTTCTTGCATTTGCAGGAGAGGAACTCCAGGACTACATTTGAAGCTGGTGCTCAGTCCAGACTTTGCACTCCAGTAGGCTTGGCACTTTTGGATCAGCCTTCAATGCACGATACAGATGGCAGCCTGATAGTTGGCCCTCGCAGCATGTAGATAGAGACAGCTATAGAGACTCTACATGTCCGTCCTTAACCCTGAACAGTTCATAGCGCATATCGTTAACATCACAGATTTCTGAGTGAATAACGTAGAGTCGGCCTGTAAATTCTTCAAGACCTGGAAAATTTCATCTTTGAGCTGCCACTCTTCCCACAATTTGATGAAGACATCTCGGAAGTGATCATGTGTCATAAGCAGTTTCAGTGCAGCTAGCTTTCCTCGACCACTAAAACCGCTGACTGTGTCACATTCTGTAAATGAATGTAATCTGAGAAGAGAAGCACACATATCATGGCCTAGGGAAGCTGACACTTTTGAGATGCTGATATATCTGGTTCAAGTAGCTGTACCCCCTTTCACATACACACTGCAATCAATTTATTTTTGGAAGGCAATGCAGAGAAGAATGATGTCTATATCTCCAGCTATCATGATGATGGACGATACATGAGGAGCTGCATGTTTTGCGTGAAAGATGACTCTGGTGTCCACTTCCTCCCGGGACATTTTCAGGTTGTCTTCTTCATTAACATCATTACGTGTGAGTCTGAACCAAAGGTTATCACATGTGACATACATAATTTCTTCACCCAGTTTTTTTCGCATGCTGGACTTCTTCCATTGGCTGACGTGGAAGCTGATCAGTTTCGTCTCACTAGCATTGCAGGACAGGAGACGTCTCCATTGAAGGATCTTGTGACCAGGAATAATGTTAGGGGAACATGTCCCACTTTCTGAACCTTGTATGGCAGTCCCTGCTCCTTTGATAGATAGCTGCCGTTAAACATCCAAAACAACATCAATGCGTTTACTGCTAGCACTACTCCAAATGACAGAAATAAGCATCTGTTCCGCCAGCTCTTCAAAGGTAAGCCTGTCACATATCATCTCTTGAACAATACTCATCCCGTCAATGATACAGGCAGAAGGATATTCCATCTCTTCAGCAGGTGATGATTTGGCCTCTAGTTTTCTCGATAGAGCTTCTTTGTTCGTCTTCCTTGGTGAACCATCTGTGTTGGCTACCGACCTGGGCACGGGACCAAGTGGATGTTTTAGAACTTCCTTCATGCTAAGTTTTCTAGATGAAGCAACAAGTATCATATGAGCAAATAACCTGTTGTCACTTTTCAGGATAACCTCTTTATCATTTACTTTTGTTTTATATCTTTTTGTACCGTCAAAAGTCTTGAGATTTAGCCTAGGAAGTCTCTCAAAAAAGTTCTGGCCTCTCTCAAGTTGACTCTCTCGAAATTTCAGACAAGCTTCTTCACCCTTCTTTTGGGCTGATAGGCGATCACTGGCTGAATTAGCAGATGTAGCAGCACCAGTGGTGATATAAAGCAGCCCAGTTTGTCATTCAGCAAAAGGATTAGTCCAGTTATTTTCAAGAGGGTCCATGATAGCTTGTAGAGCATATTCATCTTTCTTAATCCGTGAGGGTGTCAAATCATGATGTATAGTAGCACGATCAGATATATCAATCATCTTGCGCACCTGCTGAAGGCAAAAGCTGCGATATTCTGCTGTCAGGTAGTAGCGAGTCAAAGCGCCCTGGTAGAGTGAGAGTCTTTTGGTACCACCTATGAAATAAACGTCGACAAATATAGTTTTTTACGGGCCTCAAAGGGAATTAAAGAAACGCGTTAATACATATTTGATTCAGTATGATTTATCATATCAAATCAACAAATATTAATATGGATACAGTCTCAGTGATTCATTATTGAGCACCTGAGCCCAGTTTCACAAAAAGACTTAAATCAATTGTAAGTCTACAATTGTAGTGTTTAGCCTATAAAATTATACTTTTATTGTATTTCATAAGAATTCTTCAGACAAATTAAAGCCTACATTACTTTTGGATTAACTATGTGAGGTAAAAGAAAGGAATCTTTCTATGGAAAACTTTGCAATTGGAAATATCCTTGAAGAATTCATGAGACTTAAGTCAGAAGACTACCAGCAGTCTGGGTGCCCTCATTCACTGTCTCCTCCATCGTCTGGTCAACTGGGATCCGTCCAAATGTGTTTGTGTCACTCATCTGCATAGAAAAGCCTCCCTGCAACATGTGTTGGTGTACCTGTGGATGTGTCTCTGGCAGCTTTTTCAGATCACAGTAGTAGACAGATAGGTATCTGAAAATGTGTATGGTCCATCATTATCGAAATTTTGTTAGGTTAATGTAATTAATGAACTAATTCAAACCTGCTAATATGCTACATTAATTGATCCGCCTAGTCAACTAACTATACCTGGCATAGTTCTGTTTATCATGTGCAAAGCAACATACTGTAGTATCATCCTGTTGATCCCTGAAATATAGAGAGGGCAGTTCCCTTCCCGTGATGCTCTGATCAGATATAGCAAAATCCCTGCCAGATCTAGGAAGGAGGACCAGAATGTGGCTATTTGGCCACGGGTGCTGTGTAGCTCATCAAGGTGCTGCAAGAAATGGGTGAGAATGACTGACACAGATGCATTTTCCAACACAAATTCCAGACTGTCTTGGCATACATCATCATGCAAAGTTCTGACAGCTTTGATTGTCTCTCTCATATGTCTGACGTCTCCAACGTAGTATTCTTCAAGCCAGGGATAAAATCCTGCCCAAGACAGTCTCAATAGTGCCTCATATACGAGTTTGCAGAAACAGACACCTGGATTGTAGTGCCATTCTTCAAGCACAGAGGTTATCGAACCTTCAGCTATTATACCTGATTCCACAGTGAGATTTCTCAAGCCAGCAGATGAGAACCTCTTCCCAATGATCAACCGAATTATACATAAGGTATGGAATGCCCCCATGCGGATCACAACCTTTTTGAATACTTCACTGTTCTTACATTTGATTTCCATTGCTTTTGAATATAGAACTTGATAAAAAAAACACAGACGATCTCCTCCAAGTGTAGTTCCGCCTTTATCTTCATGATCTGAAGCATCACTTGGTGAACAGTTGACAGTTGTGTGGCTGGGGCGTTGATCGTTGGGAGATAGCCTACAGTGTCTCTTTGGATACTTTTGTTGTCACTTGTCTTCACATTGAAACCTGTCCAGAAACTTACTGACTGGTCATTAGTGTCTGAGGAACGAGTAAGAGACTATATTGAGTTTCTTTGCATCGCAAAATCCTGCACGTTTTGAAGATTCAGGTCCTGCGGTTTCATGACTGGTGGACCTACTCTACTGCCAGCATTGTACTCTGGAATACCTAGTGGAATTGGAGTTACACTTCGTTTTTTCTTGGTCAAAAGCTGAGGCGCAGTTTCTGGGGGTTTTGCTGTGTGAACATGTGGCTGTATGATGATCCCATTCACTCTAAGCGATGTGCCCCCACAACTCTAAGTTTCTTTGATCCTATCAATGTTGTCTTAAGCAAGTGAAGTAGGAATATGAGGATGAAAAGATGATGGGAACACTACGCCTTGGTCTGCTTCTTTCCTTTGCAGTATCTGTCTCTGCCAGCTTCCAATAGGAAATTCCATGACTAAGGCGATTGAGCATCTTGATAAGTTTAACATTTCCTGTGAGTGATTTTACACCCAAAGGCAGCAATATGTGTTTGGCATGAACAACATTCACTTTGCTGACAGCATATATACAATCCTGGTCTATCGAATGGAAAACACGTTCCATTTTCATAGTTAATTCTTTTGTCTCCCCATGATACAGAATCTTTAGGAACATCTGTAGAGATTTTGGTAGTTCGGTATAATCAGAATTCAGTTCAGCAGGATATGGAGGCCAAGGCTTTGGTTTCATCTTCTTAATCTGCCCTCTCAAGTGGTTTTCAGGAAGTTTGATAATGTTGTCAATATTTTCGGAATATTTTATTTCAAGCATTTGTTCCTCAGCCTTCACCATGGCTACCACTACTTGGTCTAAGGGAAGATTATCTGGATATACCATACGTTCTCCTTTGTCATCATGGACGAAATAAAGCAACTCCTTGAATTCACATTCTAGTTTCCGTCGAAGGTGTTTGTTAGTATGAGGATTTACATCATTGATGCCACATGTCTGTATGTAGCGGACTAACTTTACAGTAAGCTCTGTCATTCTTAGGACTGTTGGTTTTGGAAATAATGTGTCTCTCACCTATTGGAATAGTAGACCGTAAAACTGCTGTTCTGCTGCTTGATAAGATTCATCATCTTTGTCAGAAGCCACTGGTGTTTTCTCTTTCTCTCCCCGGATGTATTTACCATAACATGATTTATGGTAATGGCCCTCGGCAGAAACCAAATCTTGGGCTGTGATTGCTAGCATTCTATGGTCCAGTTTGTTCTGAGCCACTCTCTGAATTGTTTCATTTGACATGAGTTCCCTGGGTTGGAATAGTGTTTCTTTGGTATTTGAACCAGGCATATATTTGCTTTCTTTCTCACGGAAGATGCAGATATGACCTAGGACATGAGATGTTGTTGCTGGACAACGGGAGGATCTACTTTCGTTTGATCATTGTGGTTCAGAGTCGGGTTCTTTGCTCAACTGCTGAAGTGTTTTTATGTGTATGAACTTAAACCTACAGTCTCTATGGTAGAACAGCTTTTCACCATACTCATGTTCTTTGAGAGTTAAGATAGGATCAAAATTCCTTATTCTGGCTGCGTCGACTAACGTAAAAATAAACTGGTCATCTCTTGCCTTTGTCAAATATGTTTCAGAAGTTAGTTTGGAACAAATAATGCAAGTCCTCTCTATTGATGATAGCACTTTCTGTCTTTTTGCTGGTGATTCCATTGAGCATCTTCTTATAGTCACACTATCATCTGAAAAAATATAAATAGATGTAGAAGAACGTTCTGTGAAGCAGTTTAGTCGTTTCGAAGAAACAAATGTTTTTCATAAACTACATATGAACTGTACATATTAACGTGTAATTGATAAATTATCAACTAAATCTATTTCATCTATTCATGTAAGAATATCGAACACAAATAACACATTTTCTAAGGAAATTATCTTTTAATTTAGCACCTACAAGCAGTTGTGTGTTGGAACATTTAGTGATAAAATCGTATTTTTTTTTTGTTTTTATACATAAAAACTTATAACTGTCATAGAAATCTTAAGCTGTGCATTTTTGTTGATGGTATGGGTTGGCAATCAATCAAAAACTAAGTTTCGTTTGGTGTCCCCGGATGGTACCGACTTCTCATCTGGCTCATGGACTAATATATATATATATATATAAATATATATATATATATATATATATATATATATATATATATATATATATATATATATATATATATATATATATATATATATATATATATATATTTGCCATTACTGATTCTTGCAAAAGAATTTTTTTTTTTAGTTCGTCAATCTATTATTTTCTCCTTCTTCCGCTGCATATCTGACAATCTTTAAGGCCACTTTATCTTATACTTGATGTCCTGATGTTATATGTCATTCTCATAATATGCCATGCATATTCCCATTCCTTTTCCTTAAATGTTAGAATATCCTATTACTTTGTTTACTCTTGCAGAGATATTGCTCTTTTTCGATCGCTTATTGTCAATGCCCTCATTATTCTTTCCATATCTATCTGGTTTGCAACTAACTTATGTTCTTAAGCTTTAATGGTATTTAACTTTTATAGACTCAGTTTGTTTACCAAAAGCTCTCTGTTCCATGCTTATCCTTTTTTCTCGGTCTCATGTTCTAGGGAAACAATTACTTTCTATCCTAAGTATGTGATATGTTGGTTGAATATTGTATGGTGATTTCTGCATACCACATACCTGGAAATAATATTGTTTATCATTAGTTTAGAATATTCCTATCCCAGCGTCTTCGCCGACTTGTCTTCTAGGTTGGATGGGATATAATAAGAGACTTCTTATTAAAACCTTTTAATTTTTCTCAGGCTTACATCTCTCTGTGGCTCTTGGCTTCCAAATGAGCGTCGATTGTCTCGTAAACAATCTCACAAACCAAAACATAAAAGTAAACATATGAGCATCGCTCTCAAAAGACTTAAATCCTACTGCAGTACAAAAGTAAAAAGAATCACATCCTATACTTGAGGTAATTAATAAATGCTTGAACCGTAATATCAAAATACATCATTTCAGTTATGAACAAGGATCAAACATGTTTTATCAATGTAATATGATGTAATGCTGCGTTCAGTACATGTAACATTTGAGGTAATACAGTACATTATTACAATAATGCATAATAGTATATACATTTACAATCTCCAGATGTTCGTCATAACCCTTCTTGAGAGTCACTCTTCATTTACATAAAACATATTTTTAGTTTTAATTTTACTCATTTCCATTGCTATATGCCTGCCCTTTCACGTCCTAAGATGTGTTGCACAAACGAACCCAGTTTTGAAGTCTAGATCAACTCCTTTACATGCTTGGAAACTTATACTTCATTGGATAAAGAAGCTAAATTGCAATTATTAGAGTGCAGAAACGGTTTCATTGCAGAGGAAATGCAAGAGCATTGACACTAAAATTTATCACAAAGAAAGGCTCTGCTCCAAATGGAATCAAGTCCGAGATAAATGTAGATCAAATAACTAATTTCTGTAAGAACGTGTAAGCTTCAGAATTAGCCTAGCATGTTTTCAACAGGAGAAGGCTTTACCGACGAACCAACGTCCTTCTGGCTGCAAATAAATTTATTTGTAAGTCCTTGAAATTCTGTAAGGCCTTTGCAAAAATATTATATGTATAAAAAAACCATTTACCCAATTTTATTCTTTTTACTAAAAAGAATCCAGAATTTTAAATAATATATATATATATATATATATATATATATATATATATATATATATATATATATATATATATATATATATATATATATATATATATATATATATATATATATATATATATTCTTCGAATTTAAGAAGTGTTTTTGTATTATTTTTTCATGACCATACATGTCAACACCAAATATTGAATGGAGAAAAGTAATTTTTTCTGCTCTCCCCCGAAAAATTTCTGTGAGACAGTTCGTGCGCAGAGAAAGAATCTTCGATTTTTGGACGCCAATAAGACATTGTCGATTAATTATAAGTGTAGAGTAATATGCCAAAGTACCGTATTAAGACGTAAGATGGTATGAATAACCGGGATGGTGGCTCAAAAGATGCTTTACCAAAGAGAGAGTGCTGGAGCCATGAGACTTCAATCGGTTTTGGAGAGTTATGGGGTTCTAGATTGATTGAATTCATGGACCAACGTATTCTTCAAATATGGAATTTCTGAGGAAATGATTAGGCTTTACGGTTTTAGCTGTATTGCACTAGTGAGGCGAGTTTTAAAGCTCTGCACAAACTCCACTGCAATTTTGGAAGCTTGATTTGTATATCAGAAAGAAAAAAAAAACGGCATGAATAGAAGTGCGAACGTTGTTTCATTGCAGAAAGAATGTGGAAGTATCATAACCACAGTATGTTATAATGAAAGGCCCTGCTCTATTTGGAATAAAGTTCGAGATCAATGCATATCAAGTGACTGATTTCTGAGAGAGCATGTAATCTTCACAATCAGTTTGCTTTGAACAAGAGATCGCGTTTCTGAGGAACCAATGTTGGTCTGGCTGCAAAACACCAAATCATGAACACTGAAATTTTGTGAAGCCTTTTGAAAATTCATACATATATTTAGAGCTTGATCCGAAATGCTAATTTTCATATTTTGAGGAATCTAAAGTCTTTATCTAACCTCTATTGTTAACTAGTCCAGGAGTTTACAAATATTTTTTGTATCAAATTTTCACCACCATAGCCTTAACATAAAAATGCAATTCCAAATCTCAGTGTAGTCCTGAAGAAGGGTTTCGATGTGATTCGAAACATGTGTTAATACCATATAACAAATGGAGAAGAGTAAATATATTTCTTCTCTTATCCTGAAAACTATATGCAAGAAAATTCATCCGGAAAGATACTTTCTTCGATTTTAGACGCCACAAAGACATTATCTATTGAATATAAACGTAGAGTAACATACCCACGAACCGTATATACAACTGGCAAGGTATGGATAAGCAGAATGGAAGCTCAGAGGATGCTTTACCAAGGAGGAAATGGAGGATCTACGAGATTTTAGGTTATTGTGGAGAGTTATGCGGATCTGGAGGAATCATATTCAGGGACCAGAGTAGTCTTCATTTAATGGAACTTCTGAGAGACCAAATAAGCGTCACGTCCTAAGCTGCGTTGCACAAACGTAGCCAGGCTGGAAAGCTCTCCATTAACTCCTTTGAAACCTTGAAAGCTTGAGATGCATCGGAGTGAAGAAAAATAGCATGGATAGCAGTGCAGACTCTTTCATTGCAGATAAGATACAAGAGCATCGAGAGCAGAACTTGTCATCAAGAATAGCGTTATTTCAAATGGAAGCAAGTTTGAAATCATTGCATATCATTTAACTAATTTCTGAGGAAGCGTGTAAGCTTCACAATTTCTTTGCTTTCAACGAAATAACGTTCATGAGTAACCGACGTCGGGCTGACTGTGAAAGATCGATTCCTGAACTACCTGAATTTCTTTGAAGCCTTTTGAAAAATAAATTGTTTTTAAAAATGGACCTCAAATTTTTATCTTTATATTTCAAAGAGTTTAGAGTTTCAATTTATGAGTTTTTGTTACTTAGTCTCGAAGTTTCCATTTTTTTTTTTTTGTATTATATTTTCACGACACCAAATACTTTATATTAAAGGATAATTCCAAAACTCAATTTTGTCTTGAATAAGGGTCACGAAGTGATCCAAAAAGTGTCTACATTAAAAAATTCAATTGGGTTTAGTGAATGATTTTTACTCTGACCCTGAAAATTATCTGCAGATCTGTTGGTAAGGGAATTTTGGACGTTAATATTTTATGTGAATTCTTTTCAAAGTGTTGTACTTTATATAGAACATATTTTGTGTGTGTGTGTGTGTGTGTGTGTGTGTGTGTGTGTGTGTGTGTGTAAAGAGTGCATTATTTCAACCATCATTATTTGGGACCATATTCCGCTTGATTCCTGTTAAGATCCACAGTGAGAGCTAAATACGGTTTAATAATACTCAAGAGTAATAACCGAGGTTGGTTTTATAAGAGACCTTTGGATATTCAGTGTTTTATATATTGCTGTTTGTGAGTTATTTAACGGTCTCAGAATTGGTATATTAAGGCCTTAAAGTTTAACATTTTGATGTAAAAGCAAACAAGGTAATTTGGAATTTGATAGGTTAACTAACTAGCCAGTCGTAGTATATATAATATCATATGTTTGGTTCCCAGTCATGAGCCATAGTATAGTATATTTATTAATGCCCAGACTTCAGGAGTCATGATCGTATAATAAATGTTAGTGCCCATTATCTCCTACTTCACGCTTCATAGTCCTCAGCCATGTAGGCCTGGGTCTTCCAAATCTTGTAGTGCCTTGTGGAGCCCAATTAGAAGTTTGCTGAACTAATCTTTCTTGGTGATTACGAAGAGCATGCTCAAACCATCTCCATCTACCTCTCACCATGTTCTCATATACATATGGCACTTGAGTAATTTCTATTAAAGTTTCATTTCTAATTCTGTCCTTCCATTTAACTCTCACTATTCTTCCAAGAACTTTATTCTTAAATATACAAAACCTTTTGGATATTGTTTCACTGTTATACAACGCCTCATGTCCGTACAGTAACTCAAATCTCATTAACCTAATACTTAGCCTGATTTTTATATGGAATTTCATCCGATTTGGTTGCCACATTTTACTAAACTTAGCTTTTGTATATTTTTATTTCAATTTCTCATTAAACTCTAATTTTAAACACCCTGTGGTAGAGATTCTACCTCCTAAATATTTAAGTGATTCCACCTCATTAATCCTTCCTCCTTCCAATGATATTTCATCTTCCATTGCATGTTCCCTTCTCATCATCTCTGCCTTTATTCAATTTATCTGGGGCCCAACCTCTTATGATATTTCATGCTTTCTGGTGACCAAGCTTTGCAAGTCATGTCGCGTTTTCCTAATAAGGATAATGTCATCAGCATACACAAGGTCCGGTACCACTCCAGTCCAATCCTTTTCCGGAATCATAAATGTTCTATACGTTACAAAATACATGAGGAGGATAAACAATGTAGGTGATGACACATTCCCTTGGAATACACAACTGTTCACTAGAAATCCCTTCGATAAGAGTCCATTAACATCGTCTTTACGCTTGCTATGCTCATGAATTAACATAAAAAAATGAGATATTTCAAAGAAACACCATAATAACGCAGAATTCTCTACAAAATTGGCCTCTGCACACTATCAAATGCTTTCTCATAGTCCACAAATGCCATCAAAAGGGGATTTCTATATTCAGCGAATTACTGTAGGCCTACATGTCTCAAAAGGAAAATCTGGTAAGTAGAAGTTATACCAATTAGAAATCCTGCTTGTCCATATCTAACCTTTTTCATTAATGATTCTCTCTATTCTCTTCAAAGCCGATTCCCCTGACCCGTTTTCTTTCCGACAGGCAGGCCGCCGTTAAAGAGGTGTTCAGCTTTTATACGTGTATTCGAATGCAACTGTTCACATGATCTGTCAGCATGACGGCGGCCCATAGTCATCAGCCGTCCGAGTCAGCTTGGCTCTCTTCCCAAGAAACACTGTCGATTTGACGGCCATTAGCTACCCAACCAACGGGCGATTGATGCTTCGTGTGAACGAGGACCTGTATCCTACCCGTTCTTTTTCGTGGTCAGTAACCACGGCTTTTCCTCATAGAGTCATACGTGTACAATTAGTTCATTGTTGACAGTTGACACCATGGATGAGAAATTAATTGAACTTGTGTGAGGGTATGAGGAGTTGTTTGACATGATGAAAAAGTTTCTTTGTGAAGTAAGAAAATTTATTTTCCGAGATGAGAGCAAGGGTAACGTTTTGTTTTAATAAAGGTTCATCTGTATTGTAAATCATTTACCTTGATAAAACTTTCATAGTTTGCAATATTTTACTTTAAGCAAACTGAAAGTCTTTCCTTTGGAGATATGGCTTCCTGACAACTTATACTCTTCCTGCGTATGGCCATTTCAATCTTTTGTAACAAACAGATAAACTTTGCTTTTGACATTCTGAAATATTAAAAAAAAAAAAAAAATCCCTTCATCATCTGTTAGTTCTTTATACAATATTCAGAACTCTGTTTGAGGCTTGAGGTGAAGAGGGTAGTTTTATCCTTGCGAAGATCCATCCTTGGATATGATGCGTCGTACAATTCTAGAGGCATTTTTAAATTTATATCAGAAGCGGGTCTTCTTAATGCTATATATGAAATATTTACTTTTCTGGTTTTAATTGAATTCTTTTAATCTTTATTTATAGCAAGCGATATTGGTGCCAATGATCTTCGATGTCAGGATGCTAGCAAGCTTTAAATCAATCAATCAATCAATCTTCCTCTCTCTTTCTTTTCTATAATGCCTGATGTACCAATATTCTTTCCCTTCTTTGTTGGAATCTCTATTCCTCCTCCTCTTTTATTAGAAGAGCAATTGACGCCAAATTTCTAATGCTGAAAGTGTTGTCTTCCATGATACTCATGTGACTGAATATAGGTAAAGAATAAAAAGCGCGCCAGGGTAAATAGACGGAAAACGTCCAGTGTGAATGTACAAACATTCGACGGCGTCTAGCCACTGGCCTGCCTGTCAGAAAGAAAACGGGTTGTTTGAATCGGTCTTTAGAATGAGAATATTATATATTTTCATACAATTGACGTAAGTTGGATGACTATAACTATTGCAATCGGTTTGATGATTGTTTTCTTTTTCTTTTTTTTTTTTTTTTGGGGGGGGGGTTCATTTTCACCAACACTCCTAGCTCCCACTTATCAAGTTTTATCTCTCCGGATCCCATTCTACAAAATAAACTTGTAAGTA
>NW_027170489.1:40000-72500 GCF_036898095.1 Palaemon carinicauda
ATTGCAGTCCTTTGAAATTTTAGGGTGTGAAGAAGCTTTGAACGCCTACTACCTTTTAATGGATGCTAAATATATGCTTTTTTGTATAACATTACAAGGCCATTTTTTTGTAGGTGGTCATGAACGATGTTTACGTGGTCCTCTTTGGATGAAGAGAACATAAGTATATTATCCACGTTACATGTGCTGACGGGTAGCCTTAGGATTCAATCCATGAGGCATTGGAAATTGACCAGAATATTATGATGGCCAACATAGGAGTAATTGAATATGTTGGTACAGAAGTGGCTTGTGATACCGGTCTTAGGGATGTTTTGTGGGTTCATGGGCATCTGATAATACCCCTTCATGAGGACGAGAGTGCAAAACCTCTTTGCTTTGTGCAACTAAGAGGTAAGTTCGGTGATATTGGGAAAGGGCTAGTTATCTGGTTCTATTTGCTTGTTCAGTCACCTGTAATCACCACAACTGCACAGGGAGCCCTCCTTTATCAGCATAATATGTAAGGGTGACAGCCATGGTCTTTTGACAAAGGCCCATTTTATTTCTTTTATCAAATCTTCTTTTAGCAGCTGCCAATGGATATGGGGTTAGAAGCCTAAATCTAGCAAACACAGGAGGCTGTATTGAATTGATATGGTGATAAATACTATGCTTGGCAGGAGCTATTGGTTTTTGGCAAAGTTCTGGATGGAAGACTTCCGGGAACGACATGAGGAGGGGGGTGTAGGCCTCTGTTAGTGTGTTAATGTGAAGTGCGAGGTCAGAAATGCCGGGTAGAAGAGGCTTTGACGAGTAGGAAGCTGCGTTTACTAATTGTCAGTGCACATCATCAACGAGAAGGTGAAAAAGTGGGAGTAAATCCTTATTGAGGAATATATATTGGTGTTTGGTGCGTCCAAACGATAGTGTGAGTGTCTTGTAACAGTAGGTGTCGATCTCAGATCTGTTGGCAGCTAACAGGTAGAAGTCTATAGACTTTGAATGACCAAGTCGTGTACTTGAGAGTTATTTTGGTTGAAAGGAATGGTAAGCATCACTGTTTACCAAAAACCCCATACCCTCACCTGCATCATGTAAAAATAGAATATTAGTGACGGGAAGGTCACCGCATCAAGCAATGGCCTAATTGTACATATTTTGGCCTCTAACAACAGTCGAAAAAATTTTTCATAACAGCCCACAATATGGAGAGGTATCAGCAAACTACAGCTGATGGGCATCAGTAAGTGACTATCTTGTCACTCCGCCATGTCACAGGGAGCGTGTTTGTGTCTTACAGCATCCACGTCAGTTTTGGTCACTGTTGAGTAGGTCTGGAGATGTTTATGGATGTCCTGAAGATGGTGAATTGGCTGTCCATAGGGACATTGACTTTGGTAACCAAATCCTATAGGGGCATGGTGTTGACATCATTGATAGAGCCGAGAACAGGTTAGGGTAGGTGTCGTACCCAATGGGCAAGAATTAAGTTCACTTCCTGATGAGAATCGTCTTTGGTAGGTTGTACGCGATGGATACTTGTTAATAATCTGTGGGTGAGCAAAACCTTTTGGTCAGCCATCAGTTGTTAAGAGAGGTGAATTAACTTGGCCAAACGGCCAGGTTGTGATGGAGAGTACTGCTCCCGGAGGTAGGTTGTGAGGACATCATATGATATTGCAGAATCCCCTTAATCACAAACCCAATCAGAGATGTGTTTGAAACTGTTTTCCAGGATCCCCATGGGGGCATAGTATGCTTTGTTCTTGAGTGAGTTACGCCCTTGATGCAAAATTGAACCTCTGGTAGCTGGAACCCAGCAAATGCTTCCCTGTTGACAAAGGGTGGTAGTTTCGAAGATACATCTTGGGTGGCAGAGTCTTGGTCAGTGGGCAGCATTGTAAGAAGGGTAGGGTGTAGCGGTGGGTGAAACAAAAGGCAGTGAGGAACTGGTCATTCCAATGATCTCCAATTAAGGGAAGCCACTGTTAGGAACTACCAGATAGGCGAAGTTAATGCAATTAAGTTTATTCAACATATAATGACCTTATATGAAAGCAATGAAAAACAAAAATGTTGAAAAAATTCAAACAATAGGAATAATGAGATATCAATCTCAAAATGCTTTTTTTCTATGAAGAGGGTGGATGTGAGCGAGTGCTAAGAAAATAGTATAGTGTATGAACGTGTATGAAACTCAAGCGGGCCAAGATGACTGAAATTAAGCAAACAAATAAATAAAAAAGAAAACTTTCTCCCATTGTTCATTACTTGGGAAAATTAGGCTATATAAACATATACATATGAACATGAATGGAAATCTTAATGTAGGCCTTTCATAAATGTTCTATATTTGAAAGATAATGTGCGTATATATTATATATATATATATATATATATATATATATATATATATATATATATATATATATATATATATATATATATATATATATATATATATATATATATATATATATATATATATATATATATATTACTTCAGTCGCTCCCCTACTTACGAACATTCGAGCTACGAACAACGGTACATACGAACACAAATTGAAGGAAGTCCAAACATGTTCGTAAACATCCGTAGATTTCATCTCAAGTTAAATTCTCTCTCTCTCTCTCTCTCTCTCTCTCTCTCTCTCTCTCTCTCTCTCTCTCTCTCTCTCTCTCTCTCTCGTATTTTGATTTTTAATGCAGTTAAATCTTCACATTCCTTTGAAAATTATTAAAAAATTCTTTATATCCTTATTCGATGTTTCAATTAATGGAATAGCAACGGATCGGAAGAAAACCACTTGATTTGCCTCTCGCCTTCCGCCAGAAGAAATATAACGTCATCAGACTTTTGGCATTTTTTTTTTATTTCTTAACATATTAGAAATATCTTCAAGATGAATATTACATCAGCGCCAATATGTTACAGAAAATCAGTTTCCCGACAGTTCTTATTATTAGGTATCACGCGAAATCATTGTAGCTCTTTCTGTGTGTGTGTGTGTGCTCGCTCTGTTAATCGCATATGGGTAGTTAATTCTAAAGCTTCATACAGTATTCAATTTTTCGTTCAATATTAAGCCTTCATATTTCATTAGACATTATTGTGTTTAATTGTGGTTTATTAAAGCACGTTCATATTTTTTTTTTATTTCTTGAGCATTTCAATAATCAACAATTACTTTTGATTTACTTTTGGTTGGGAGATCAGCTGATCTCAAGGTCACGCCGCAGTATTACGATTATGCGCACATATAGTACGAATAACACTGATTTATATAATTTTCTTGATATTCGAAATCTCTTCATAGTGAATATTACAACACCGCTAATATATTATAGGGTATCACATTTTCCATACAGTTCGTTGATAGACCTTATTATTAGTTATACACTGAATACGCACCCCCCCCCTTTCTCTCTCTCTCTCTCTCTCTCTCTCTCTCTCTCTCTCTCTCTCTCTCTCTCTCTCTCTCTCTCTCTCTCTCTCTCTCTCTCTCTCCGTATTTTGATTTTTAATGCAGTTAAATCTTCATATTTCTTTGAAAATTATTAAAAAATTCTTTATATCCCTATTCGATGTTTCGATTATGGGAATAGTAACGGATCGGAAGAAAATCACTTGATTTGCCTCTCACCTTCCGCCAGAAGAAATATAACGTCATCAGACTTTTTTTTTCTTAACTTTACGGTAAGTTGTACTAATCTCATAACTAATGATACAGACCACTAAAACACTTGATATCGTTACTCGGTGTTTCGATTATGGGAATGCTGTAATAAGATTACTCGGTAACATAATGAAAGGAAATCATTCAGTTTGTCAGCGCGCTTCCGACAAATACATGACGTCACAAGATACGTGACGTATACTCTACAAAGAATGATTCCGTCGGTCAAAATTGAAATAAAACAATTCAGTAAACTAACCTTCTGCATTTTATTTAACAATACCAAAAGAACCATGAAGCAGTTAAATGCACAGTACTGTTACATACAGTAAATACAGTACGGTACAAGTCAGCTGATTTGATAAGCGTGAAAAGGTAAACGTTACAGTACAGACATAATGCAAATGGCCGCTTGTTTACGTAAGTTTCTAGCAAAAAATTTGGGTAATGGAACAATAAAATATCTTTCAGTACATTTATTTAAAAAGGTATTAATGTACAGTACTGTACTAAATGTACAGTACACTATATTTACTACGATTTTACTTAAAGTCAGCTGATTCAGAAATGCAGTGCATATGTATGGCCGTTTGTTTGTGCAAGTTTCCATTATGTAGTGTGCAGTACAGGATAATAAAACAACATACTGTACTGAACTTTACAGTATTATACAGACTACTGTAATATGATAAAGTAAAATATTTGTAATAACCTATTTTATATGAAATGGGGCTATTTGTTGACTTCTACTGCTGAAAATCGTAGCCATCTGAGTTAGGTTACGCTTACTCCAGACCAAAATTTAACACTAACGACTTACGAACAATACGACTTACGAACAGACACTCGGTCCCTATTGCGTTCGTAAGTTGGGGACTGTCTTATATATATATATATATATATATATATATATATATATATATATATATATATATATATATATATATATATATATATATATATATATATATATATATATATATATATATATATATATATATATATATATTTATAATATATATGTGAGTGTGTAGATATATATATATATATATATATATATATATATATATATATATATATATATATATATATATATATATATATATATATATATATATATATATACCAAATTTTATTAAATTAATATATTACCATTGTGGCGGGATGCACAGGAAAGCAACCCCCCACACCCTTGAATCATCTTACTGATAATAGTCTCCTTCAAACAAACTTTTTACCATCGTAATCTTACAGCTGGACTCTTGCACAGAAGGGGAATAAAGACAAAATATAACCTTGAAAGTATATTTTTCGAAACTAAAACAATCACTCAATACTAAAATCAAGAAAGTGAAAATCAGTTATTAATTCTTAATACTATACTACCTAAAATTAAAACGAGACACCAATCAAAACAATAACTGTGCTTAAAACTAATCATCAACTTAATACTAAAATAGAGACAAAAATAACATAACCATAACGTAGAACAATAAAAAGAATATATAACTCTGCGTGCGTGTACACAAACTATAAGGAAAATAAGATACACAAATATTTTTTTATATATGGACTCCTTTGTCCACACGAGGGCCAACAGTCCTTTAAGCCCAATGACACAACTAGCTGGCATAATAATAGAAAAAATAGATGATATATATAGAAACCATGAAGACTGGAATATAGTCCTATCCGGAAATTTTAACTTTCCTTTCGTGGATTGGAAAAAACGAATAGAAGAAAGTGGTTGTATGTATACATATAAAAAAGAGAGTAATAGTAGCGCAGAAGATAGGAGGCAATTCGAAAAGCTTCAAGATATTCTATTAGAACATGATATGCAATAAATAAACAACATTCTAACAAGAAAGGAAAATGTCCTAGATCTAGTAATTGTGAATGAGGTGAATTATGTTGACCACAATGTCATAGAATTGATAGTCCATTCAAAAGCAAGTGATCGCAGAATTAATAAAAGCACAAAACATTGGGAAGGATATGGAAAATATAATTTTTACAGTAATATATAATGGTCAGAAATGAATGAAGAACTTAATAAAGAATGGAGAAATGTATTTTTAAGTGATAATATACAGGTAAATACAGACATACTGTACAAAATACTGGAGAAAATTCTTGAAAAATATGTACAGAGAAAAAACAATAAACAAAAGACGTGCATACCAAGAGACAGGAGGATCTTATTTCAGAAAATTAGAAAGTGGAAGAAAAATCTTGCAAAACAAAAAAAAATGTTTGGAAAATGGTGGAAATGAGATGTAAGATATAAAATGCAGAACAAAAGATTATACAGTCGAAAGAAAATGAAAAAGGGACTTAGAAGAAAGGACACTTCAAAATACAAAAAGAAACCCCAAACTACTGCACTCATATGCAATAAAGATGAATAAAGGGAGATTAGAAATAGGCCCTCTAAGAATTGAAGGAGGGCTAACGAATGAAAAAAAGGAAATATGCAGCATATTAGCAGAAAAATATAAGAGTGAGTTCACGCCAAGAATTGCGAATGAGAATAATGAAACAGAAATGAGAGAAGAAAATGTTAAATATCTAATGGATATAGATATTAATGAAGCAAATATTGCCAAGGCTATTAACGAAATTAAAAATGGATCGGCAGCCGGACCACAAGGAGTTAGAGCAATTTTGTTAAAAAATCTGCAAACACTATCGCGAAGCCGCTTGCAATACTGCTAAGACAAAGTGGAGATATGAGCGAGATATATGTTAAACATAAATTAGCTTATATAACCCCTATCTTCAAAAGTGGATCAAGACTCGAGGCAAGTAATTATAGACCTGTTAGTCTAACATCACATATTTAAAAGTGTATGAGAGGGTAATAAAAAGAAAATGATGAACCATTTGGTTGAAAATAATTTGTTTAATATAGGTCAGCACGGTTTTGTGCCTGGAAAAAGTACACAGACCAAACTGATAGCACACTATGAAAAAATATACAAAAATATGATAAATGAAAAAGACACAGATTTGGGGTATCTAGATTTTGCAAAAGCCTTTGACAAGGTAGACCATAAAATATTAGAGAAAAAATGAGAAAGAATAATTTGGTGGGAAAGATAGCAAAATGGGTAAAATAATTTTTGTAAAACAGAAAACAGATAGTGGTTGCAAATGACGAGAAATCAGATGAAGCCCAGGTAATATCTGGCATGCCACAAGGTATGGTATTTGCTGCACTGCTGCTTGTTATTATGATCTCAGACATAGACTGTGATGTTGAAAACTCTGTAGTGAGAAGTTTCGCCAATGACACAAGAATAAATAGAGAAATTACTTGTGATGAAGACAGGAACTCACTACAAAGAGATCTAAACAAAATATATGAATAGGCGGAGATAAATAGGATGGTATTTAACTCCGATAAATTCGAATCAATAAATTATGGAAACAGAGAAGGAATGGTATATGCATACAAAGGACCTTATATGAGACAATCACAAACAAGGAAGCAATTAAAGACCTTGGTGTAATGTTAAATAGGAATATGTTATGTAACGACCAAATAGCAACACTGTTGACTAGATGTAAAGCAAAAATAGGAATGTTATTCAGACACTTTAAAACAAGAAAAGCTGAACACATGATTAGGCTTTACAAAAATTATGTACGTAGTACACTCGCGTACTGCAATGTGATATGTTACTCACACTACCAAAAGGATATTGCGCAAATAGAGAGTGTACAAAGGTCATATACTGCTAGAATAGAAGAAGTTAAGGACCTTGACTACTGGGAAAGGATGCAATTTTTAAAACTATACAGTCTAGAAAGGAGAAGCGAACGCTACATGATAGTACAAGCATAGAAGTAAATAGAAGGAATTACTAAAAACATCATGGAGCTAAGAATATCAGAAAGAGCAAACCGAGGTAGATTAATAGTGCCAAAAAATATACCGGGTAAACTAAGAAAGGCGCGCAGGACATTAATCCACTACGCACCAGCATCGATAATGCAGCGACTATTTAATGTGCTGCCAGCTCATCTAAGAAACATATCAGGAGTGACCGTAGATGTGTTTAACAATAAGCTCGATAAATACCTAAGATGCATCCCAGACCATCCAAGACTGGAAGATGCAAAATACACCGTAAGATGCATCAGCAACTCTCTGGTGGATATACGAGGTGCCTCACACTGAGGGACCTGGGGGAACCTAAACAAAAAATAAGGCAATAAGGTAATAAGGCAAGACGCAACACTTAGCACAGTAACTCAGTGCCAGATAAATAACTTTGTAGCAATCTGCTACACGTGCCTTAATTGATTTGGGCAGTCTATATCATGACTAGTATCGTCATCATTATCATAACCTACCAGAACAATCAAATGAGATCCTTCAATACAATCCAGGTTATCAACAATTAGTCAATATTAAAAAAAGAAATCAATTTAATCCCTCCAAAGGAGGACAGTGGCGAATGTCTTGGCCGAACAAAAAATAACAATAATAGTTTAATATTCACACAACTGCTTCTGTCTGTAGTCAAAAAAAAAAACAAAAAACATTCGCCCTTGATACTCACCATTGTCCTAACCTACATAAAAACATAAACAAACAACCTCAATTATAACAACAGTCTTTCTCAAAACAAATAATCAGTACACTAACTACCTCTCTCTCTCTCTCTCTCTCTCTCTCTCTCTCTCTCTCTCTCTCTCTCTCTCTCTCTCTCTCTCTCTCTCTCTCTCTCTCTCTGTGGATTTGGCGAACAATAAAAAATAAAAAAATTATAAAACCAGAGTTAGTCCTCCACATTCTTCTCTTCTTACTTTTGCAGAATCCTTCTTACACAACACTCACCTGATTTTTTTTCATAACCCAGTCGTAATCCAGAAAAGGACCTCTGCTACGAGTAACTGGGCCTTCATATACTCTCTTAATCACTTCTTCCATATTGCTATCATTTATTGTTATATTCCAATTCCCTTCTGTACTACTATGATCTAATATATCATGCACTATCCCATCTACTTCACTATCATCTTCACCTAAAAGTTCACTTATTTCCATCAACAATTCATCCATTTCATCTGAACCATTTTCTACTTTGATAAAAGAATCCTTTATACTACCTATTATTCTCCTCTCTCTCATTCTCGTGTTCATCATTCTTTCTTTTTACATCATCTAAGGAAAAACCATCCACACTATAGGGATCATTCATACTCAGCAATGATTCATCTGTATTAACAAATTTATCTTCCATACTCATATGTATAATTAAACCCTTGCCATGCCTATTATTTTGCCTCCCATACTTCATTAAGACAAATTACTTATCTTGTAAACCTAATGACTCACGCATACTGGGTTCATAGTTGTTAATTTTCAGCCATTTACTCATCCCATTCTCCTGAATATATCCTGTTATTTCCTTCTATTTACGCAACTGGTTGTGGTGCACCCTAACTTTTTCCACACTACTATCCACACATACTTTACCCAAAACATAAATCAACCAACTAGAACAAACGTCTAACACCTCATATGGACCTTCAAACTTATCACTAACCTTATTGACATTCATTCTTAACTTTTCAATGAATTCTTTTAACACTTACTATCACACTTTAAAGCTTACAAACCTTTCATTCGTTTTCCTCTGAATATCTTTATCATTCTCGTGCACACTCAACCTCGGTCTTACTATCTTTTCGTATTCATCACAAACATACACGAAGTCATACCTGTATTCCTGTGTACCAACTCATTATACACCCATAATGCACGGCCAACATATAAATCCAAATCATTATCACAAGTACTCATCATCTGCAAAATTTCAGTCAATGTTCTTTCACTCCTTTCAGCCAAACCCTTCACACTTGGCATTTACTGGGTCGAATACACATGCTCAATACCCCATTCTCTTAACATCTGCTCAAACTCCCATTCAACAAATTTAGTTCCATTATCACTTAACATTTTTGCAGGCTTACACACACTCATTGGCAGCATCACTTGATTTACCATTCTCGCTACAGTCTCACTTCTTTAATTCTTGATAGGCACTGCATACATAAACTTACTCATGAGATCTACCAAAATAATCATTTCCACATGTCCCCTCGCAGTCACAGTCAATGAAACAAAATCAATCAATCACAAACATCTTAAATGGTTCTTTCATATGTAACCTCAAAACAAGAGGACTTGCATGCAGGCTCTGATACTTCCCCTTCTTACAATCCTCACAAGTAGTCGCTACATCACAACAAATTTGACTTAACCCAAGCGTAAACAATCTCTCTTGTATGTACTCCCACAATATATTATTCCCGATATGCTCATTCTTGTCATGCACTAACGTACACATACGACATTTGCCTGCATCGGAAATACAAGAACATATATATCTTCATCGATTCTCCTATGTAATAAATACACAATATTCTTACAAACAATAAATCTTTCAACAAATTTATTATACACTTCCAAATCAGACGGCCATTCTTCTACCCTACTACCATTGAAAATACATTCACGTAGCATATTAATTTCCAAACATTTATCTTACATCTCTTTCACCTCTTCTTTGGTGAAAAAATCATCTGCACTCTTCATAATATTAATCATGCGAACAAAATTCGTCCTAAATATGCTATTATCCTCAATTACTATTAACTTACAGTCATTCTTCAAAAGCTAACTCTCAACCATATCAACTAACCCATCGTGCAACCTTAAAAAATTGATTCCTATCAAAAAGCAACTAGGCATTACATTCTCCCTCATTACGATGAAATTATGTTCAATTTCCATAATCACTAGTTTCACCTTCAACCTCACTTCCTCCCAGACAAGTGAATTTCCCTGACCTATCCCATTAATTCTTACACTTGTATATTGTATTTTCACTAATCAATTTTACCTCTCATTTTAGCTATGCATTTACTAATGGCACTTGCACACCCGTATCAATTTAACTATAATATTCATTATCATTTATATCCACATACATCATCATTCTTCCCTTTACACCATGTATGCATTCATTTACTTTCCTTTAAATTCTGTCACCTACTTCGCCAGTATGTTCATCTTTATATTCAATGTCTTCCATACCCCTTTATCTTGGATTAAAGTCACTCGCACCATTATCCTTATCATTCAAAAAATTGTAACATTCGTCTTTACATTGAATCCTCAAAATATGTTCCCTATCATTCTCCTTATAAGACCTATATTCAATTGTAGATTCCATCCAACATACACAGTTACCCTGTACAACATACTTACCATCAATAAATATTTGATAATTTCCCTACAAGTATACTATTCTATTCCTTATATACTATTTATTTTGATACTTCTTTCATCACCCTTCTTTTAAGCTCATTTACACTACCTAGTATTTCCCTATCTAATCTCTTCTGTATTAAACCCAACCCCCTTCAGACGCATTTATATAACAAGTCTTTCCCTTCAAACCTTTGTTCCACAGCTGAACCTTCAGGCAACATTTTAGAATTATGATTACTCTCATTATCTTCCATCCTACCATGCCTTCTCGACATCACATCTGCTATCACATTTTTACTTCCCGGTACATATTCTAACCTATAATCAAATTCATTTAAATACTCTATTGTCCTAGCAACCCTTGTATTCACACATTCTTTCCTAATCACATACACTATGGGTTGATGGTCAGCACACACAATAAATTTTACACCATACAAAAATACTTTCAGTGCTTTCACACAAAATCTTGTTGCAGTCAACTCCCAGTCAATCGTTGAATACTTTGGCTCAGCTTTATTAAACGCTTTACTAACATACGCTGTTACCTTCAACTGCTCCTCTCCATTTGTTCCTTGCATTTGAACTTACCAACCAATAACACCACTCACATTCGTATACAACTCTAGTGTATTTCCATTCTTGCTATAGTCTGGAAATGCCAAAGTGACATCTTTCGTAACCTCTTCTTTCCATCTTTTAAATGATTCTATAATCTGATCATCACATTTTAACTTTGTAATATTCCTCATACCCGTCCACTCTTTCAGAGGCTTCCCTATACCCGAACAATCTCTGTCAAATTTGCGACCAAGCTCAACCAAACCAGGAAAACCTTGCAACTCACACACATCCTTATACCTGATTCACTCATCACATGCCCAAGAAATTCCAATTCCCTGGCAAACCATGCACACTTCTCAAGCTTAACATTCATACCAACTTATATTAAACAATGTGTTCCCCTGTTCGCTGTGACAAACTTACTGAGAAGGATAGGACATTGTAGTTATGGCGGCAGGGAGAAATTGATGAATTGCCTTATGGCGGTTAACGTGTTAATCGTCTCAACACTGCCTCAACCAACTCGATGTGTTCCTTAACTTTATCACTCGCAATCAAAATGTCATCTATAAGCAGTCACCTTCTGTATATTAAACCCAGCTAAAAAAGCATTTATTGACCTCTGGAAGGCAGCAGGTGTTTTTGCAAGAAAAAATCTCAACCTTTTAAATTGAAATTTACTATTGCAACTCAAAAAAGCAGTAATGGGCCATCTCTCCTCTGCTAGAGGCATCTGGTAATAGCCACGAAGTAAGTCTAATTTCATAAAAACTTTCCTTCCTCGCATCTAATAAAGACAATCATACACCACACTCATGGGAAAACATTCTTTAACAGTCACTTCAGTCACCTGCCTATAATCAATACACATACGTAAACTTCCATCAGGCTTTTATATGAGGACAATAGGGCTATTCCAGTAACTCTCACTCCTTTCTATTACATCAGCATACTCTAATTCATGTCACTACTCCTTTATCTCTCTGGCGACAGGCGGAGAAAAATGCTTGGGATGCTGATATATGGGGGTATCATCACCGAGAACTAATTTAGATTCCGGTAGCTTTAAACCCCACAATCCTCATCACATTGACTCAAAACTCTCTGCTTATCCCACAACATCTTAAGCAATCGTTCCCTTTCGACCTGACCTATACTATCACTTAATCTAATTTTTCTTTCAACCTATCGTACTCCCAATTGTGATCTTTCTCTACCTTTCCAGTCATTACCTGTCTCGCCTTAACATATCTTTCATCCTCTACATTGATCAATGTATACATACATCCTATGCAATCACCCTTACGTATACAACGTACTCTCTTTCTCCTAACACTAGGCAACAGACTTACATACAGCTGGGGTTACTGCCTATTCATAACACCATCATATATATACTCACTTTTTTCAAGAAATTACCTGCTTCCAACCCTTCCACTGCATATTCATTCGTCACTATTGGAAATTCCCAGGCTACTTGACCAGGCAACTTTTACACTAATAAACTCACCTTCCTTGCCTGATAGCTTTACACTTTCCCTTGCTACAATGGCACCCACATCCACAACTTTGTACTCACTCTACCATTTTCCTTTAAATAAAATTTCCTACAAATATTACCCTTAATTTTCTTCTTGGATGTACAATCATACAAATTTTTTTCCAAACATTATACCCAAGCAATACATATTTCTCATTCGTTCCTTCAACCACGTAAAAATCATTATCCTCCATCATCAGCCCCCCAATCAAAACATTTTCATGCATCTTGCCTAGCACAGGCATACTTAAATTATCAATGTCTTTATCTTCACCCTTGCTTCTCTTAAATTCACAAACATCCCTTACCTTATCATATGAATTCCTAAAAATTAGATTAACCCCACAACTAGTATCAATCAAACCAGCAAACCCTATGCCATCAAAAGTTAATTTTAAACTCATGCAATTATATGCTCTTTCTCCCATGAAATCTTCATGTAATAAACCTTCACGAACATGCATCACATTCACTCCCCACACACACTAAGACTCACCCAGCTGAACCGTCTGATTAATTAGTTTCCCGAACATCCTGGCTGACTTAATCCCTTCTTCCTACAAACCTTAGCTATAAGTCTATCTACACCATACTCAGTATATCTTGCACGCTGCTCCTGGCACATCCTCGCATAATGCACATCCTTACCACAATTGCCACAAATTATATTCGTACGATTACACCTGCATCCATTCGCTATATGCCCAGTCATACCACACCGATAACGTTTAAGCAATTTCTCTTTCTTACACTTACTAATAGGATGCCCTGTCTCACCACACCTAAAACCTGCTCCTAATACCCATATGCAATCATTCTTTTTATGCCCTACTTTCCCACACTTATAACACTTTTTTCAGGGACACAAATACCTGACCTACCTCGGTGCACACTAGCACTCCTATCTCTCAAAGCTTATTCCTTTACCTGAACCCTTCATATGTCCTTACAGTTATTCCCACATTACTTGCCCTAACACTTCTATCTACCACACTATCAGCTACCTTCATCGGTCCTCTCATAACAGCATTTGTAAAACTAACAAATTCTGGCCAACTTTCCTCTATTGCAATTCTTTCATTCACAGATTTACTTTCTTTCATACATTTATCTAACTCATAATCCTACACTCTCTAAAATATCATCCCAGGTCAATTTTCCTTTGTCCGCCTCATTTTCTCATTCCGTTTCAAGTTAATAAACTGTGCAACATTTTCAGGCACAGCAGCCAAAAACTTCTTCATTAAATCCTTATTTTCATTATATGCCGTCATCCCCAAACTTCTTGCTATCTAACATTCCCAACCTATATACATACATTGATACTGCTTCTCCTACATTTATCCGTGCCACATCAAAATCATGCTTACACTTATACCTAACACTCCCTTTTATACATTTTACTTTTTCAATTATTCTCTTTTTCAAACTTTCATAATCAACTTCCCCTACAATTAATATCACAACATACTTATTTTCATAACTGCCTAACCCAAACTCTCTTACTATTACCATACTTAGCCTGACAGAACCTTTTATACTCCCTAAAAAAATCATATACATGCCTGCTGCTGTGCTCATTAAACCTCTCACACCTAGTACCTCTCTGATAAACACTGTTTTACCTACTTCCTCACCTTAATTTTCACTACTATCATCCCTGCCTAATCTCTTCTTGAATCCTACTTCCTCATCCTGACCTTTCTTCTTTTCCCTCTTCACACTACTTTACGTTTCTTCTTATTCTTCCTATCACATTTCTGTTTATCCTTGCTTTGCCTAATCCTCTTATCTTCAATCTCACTATCACTACCTTTCCCATTATCACTTACCTTATCCTTATCTTCCACTATCAACCCATTACCCAAAGCTGAGGACACTCCTGCAATTGCACTTTCACCCATAAATGTTTTCATTATTCCCATTACTTACCCCATCATAGCTTCCATTAGTTCCTCATTCTCATGCATTCTTATCTCAACACCATCTTCCATTCTCTCTACAGTTCCCCAAAGTTTCCTTAGTTTTCTTTGCATCTCCTCATTCTCACATTCTCATGCAACCACTTCTCTTTCTCTATGGACAAATTCTACTCATGCTCCTTGATCAGCTACAGTTCCTCCTTTAAAACCCTTAACTGTTCTGCCACTTTTTAAAACCTTAAATCTAATTTCTTATCCTATCAGTCCTTCGTCCAAGAGTCCAGCTATCAATCTTCCTTGGCGCCCCTATTCGCGGTGCCAAAATAATGTGGCGAGATGCACACAAAAGCAAGCTCCCACACACTTTAATCTTACTTACTGAAAATAGCCTCTTATAAAAAACTTTCTACCATCGTGATCTTACACCTGGACTCTTGCACAGAATGTAAATAAAGGCAAAACATAATCATAAAACTATATTTCTTAAAACTAAAATAATCACTTACTACTGAAATCAAGCATTCAAATATAGGTTATTAATTCTTAATACTATTATTCCTAAAATTACAAAGAATCACCAATCAAAAGAATAACCGTACTTAAAACTAATCATCAACTTAATAAAAAAACACAGACAAAAATAACTATAGCCTAGAACAATAGGAAAAATATATAACTGGGCAAGCGTATTCACAAACTACCATAAAAATAGAATACACATTTATTTGTTTATGTGTGGAACCCTTGGTCTACACAAGGGCCAACAGTCCTTTTCTCCCAATGTCACAACTCTCAGGCAGAAGCAACACTTGACAAAATAACTCCGTGGCAGGCAGATAACTCTGTGGCAATCTGTTACACCTAATTCGATTGATTTGGGCAGTCTATATCATCACCTTCATCATCATCATCGTCATAATATTAAAGAGCAATCAAATAAAGTCCTTCAACACAATCCAATTCATCAACTATAGGTCAGCATTCCCAAAAAATAAATCTAATCCATCCAAAGGAGTAATTATGGTTGTTGTAATAAAAAATAACTTCCACGCTGGTAAAAAATAATAATAATAGTAATCCAGCATTTACACTACTGCCTCTGGCTGTAGTCAAATAAAAAAGAAGCATTTGCCAAGACATTCACCGCTGTGCTAACATAGCTAAAAACTTAAACAAACCAACAGTCTTTCTCACAACAAGCTATCATTACACTAAGTACCTCTCTCTCTCTCTCTCTCTCTCTCTCTCTCTCTCTCTCTCTCTCTCTCTCTCTCTCTCTCTCTCTCTCTCTCTCTCTCTCTCTCTCTCTCTCTGGATTTGGCAAACAAAAAAAATAATAGAAAAAAAACAAAAAATAATCCTCCACACCTTTATGAAAGGGATTTCTATTTCTATGACCAGTGAGAAGCAGAAATTTACATTTGGTATTTAGGAATGATGTAGGATGAAGGATGGACCCTCTTTCGTTGTAAATTAATCCAAGTGATAGTAGACTTGTAGACTTCAGCTTGTAGAAATTGTGGTAGGGAATTTCATGCAAATTAAATAACTAGAAATGGGGATATAGCATCAGCATCAGCATGGTAATTACATCTGAACAAGGCGAAAGTGTCATCTATGAGCCCACTCTTTTATAGACGCTACATAGATGACACTTTCGCCTTGTTCAGATGTAATTACCATGCTGATACCTCTCTTGAGTTTTTAAACAACCAACACCATAACATTAGATTTTCTGTTGAAACAGAGACACATAATTCACTTCCGTTCCTTGATGTGTGGATATCCAAGGACGAGTCTGGCTTTCATACTGGTATTTATAGAAAGAGCACCTTTACTGGCCTGGGGACCAATTTTTATAGCTCATGTTTTTTTAACTTTAAACTGAATTCCGTGTCAACTCTCCTCCATAGAGCCATTAATCTGACATCAAGCTGGTCTACCTTTCATACTGAAGTGAGTTTCCTTGCTGATTACTTTAAGGATAATTATTTCCCTCCAGCAATTTTTCATAGATTCCTTAATAAGCTACTTAATCTGAAATTCAATCCAACCCCAATAGTCCACAATGTCCCCAAGCTCCGTATGTTTGCTAGATTTCCCTTTCTCCATAATGATAAATTTAAGAAAAACTGCATTAACCTATTCAGTGAGCAATTGCCTGCCCTTAATTTAAAACTAATTCCCATAAACCCCCGAACTATCGGCTCACTCTTCCAAGTCAATGATAAGATCAGCCCCCTGTTTGCCTCCGGTATTGTTTATAAGTATAATTGTCCCAGATGTGATCTTGGCATTTACATCGGTTGCACCAGGAGGCTGCTAAAAGTCCGAATTTCCTCTCATCAGGGAATTAGCTATAGAACGGGTTGTCGACTATCAAATCCAGAACAATCTAACATAAGAAATCACAGTATAAGTTGCAAAACACACATAGATACCAGTCATTTTGATATAATAGGAAAAACCCGACATATAGACGAAGTAACCACCCTTGAATCAATAATGATTAAGCTAACTGTACCTTCCCTTAACCACCAGTCGTCTTCCACCCAAATGTTTATTGCCTAATTACCTGTTGTTTTTTTTTACACTCCCTTCCATAACAATTTTGCATGTCAGTTCTCCTTACGCTACCGCTGTGGGTAGGTGTCTTGTTCGTTTTATTATTATTATTATTATTATTATTATTATTATTATTATTATTATTATTATTATTATTCTTGGTAGGAGACCCTCCTTCAGGCAGGTGGAATTGAAAATAATGGCTG
The DNA here is from genome assembly GCF_036898095.1 of Palaemon carinicauda. Taxonomy (NCBI): domain Eukaryota; kingdom Metazoa; phylum Arthropoda; class Malacostraca; order Decapoda; family Palaemonidae; genus Palaemon; species Palaemon carinicauda. Next base: position 57,748 of record NW_027170489.1, read on the forward strand.
CTTCGGCAGAGTTTAATTTTAGGTCCAATTTTCTATTCTTCGGACTATTTGTTTCTCAGGGTTGCTACAAATAGCTTGTAAGTGGGCGAAGTTCATCAGGTAGAAGGATAAACAACAGGTTAAGTTTGGAGTAATCATTGCAGTAACAAATGATACTCGAAAATTACAGTAAGTCAAGTTAGGAGTTGCAACGCGTTTCGGAACGACTGGTTCCTTCTTCAGGCGAGAAGTGAGGCTCTGGCTGAATCTGGGTCCTTATATATGCCGAGTCTGGTTCGTAGAGAAGCCCTCGAATTTTCTGATTGGTCGAGCGGAGGTCCCGAATTTTCTGATTGGTCGAGCGGAGGTTGTAGGTGCTGGTGGCAGGTGCACGACGAGCTCTGGTATGATTCCTGGTGTGAGAGGCAGGAAGGGATCCTGGATCCTGATTGGTCAAGGCGCGCTCCGAGCCAGAAAAAGATTCAGGCAAGCTCCTCTCTCGCTCAGTGGACTGGGCTGAGAAAGGTATCTGAGCTCTCTGGTTGTCCAAGGCGCGCACCGAGACGGGCTGGGACTCAGTCAACCCATTCCTACGCTCATCAGGCTGAAATTCCGGGCCATGTTCGCAGCCAAAATTCACATTAGGTCCGACGATTTCTTCATTTGTAGAAGTGTCCCGATCGGGGTTGTCTTGATTCTGGGGGTCTGATTCTTGATTACGTACGTTAGTACGTCAACATGATGGTAGCAGGAACATTTCTTGTGTGGTATTCAATGATGGTCTCTCACTTTGGATAAACAGGGCTTCCAAAATTCGTAAACGCCTGCTGTCCATGGCTCTACCGATAATTTTGGTGTTAGCAACGATGTCCGTCCTGCTAATCTGTGAGTTGGGTCGTTGTAAAGCATGATTTTTGATGGTCCCTTGCTGCACGTGGCACGAGATCCTTTTTGAGAGCTTCATAGTGGTCATTCCTATGTACTTGCCGGAGCATCCACGGACTGGGCATTGGTAGGAGTAGATCACATTAGTCCTCTTCAAAGGATCGTTCTCGGGGGGCGCTGGGTTATTCTTCATAATCAAGCTGCGTGTTTTCCTTGTCTGGTAGTAAATGATGAGCTTTACTTTCGTGTTCTCGTCGGTGGGTGAAACGTTATTTTTGATGATATCCTTGATGGCCTTCTCGTCTCGTTGATATTCGGAGTGCATGAGGCCTTTGTAATATAGTCTGATGTCCTTAGGTCCGTTGATGGCGGTGTCGGACCTGGCTGTGGTGTCGTCGGATTCTTGGCTGGCATTGTCGAACCCTTCCACCGAAGGGGCCCCGTACCACTTATCTATGGCTGTCCTCACTTCTCGTTGAACTTGCTTGTTACTATACCCGTTGTTGATGAGGACCTGTGCGGTCCTTTCCAGCTCCTTGTGGGTGTCAGTCCAAGTCAAGTAGTGGGACAGGGCCCTACGGACAAAGGCCTTGATGGTCGAGGCCTTGTAACGAGCAGGACACTCGCTATCTCCGTTAAGACACATGCCCAGGTTAGTGGGCTTAGTGTAGATGGTGGTCTGGAAACCTTCGTCGGTGGAAGAGATCAAGACGTCCAGGAACGGGAGGCGGTTGTCAATGCTATGTTCGAGGGTAAAGTGAAGGATACTGTTATCCTCGAAGGTTCTTCGTAAGTTTTCAATGGCGTTGATGGAAGTGGCCTTGATGAAGGTGTCGTCGATGTAGCGGAAGTAGACGGCAGGGCACTCGAGTTGGGAGAATACCCTCTCCTCTATCACGCCCATATAGAAGTTGGCAAAGAGCACGCCCAAGGGCGAGCCCATTGCCACGCCGTCCTTTTGCCAGTACGTATGTCCCCTATGGGTGGTGAAGGGGGCCTTTTTAGTACAAATAGCAAGGAGAGTTCAAAGGGCTTGTTCAGGGATATTCAGTTCGGGAGTCTTCTCGTCCCTGTAGACCCTATCAGCGATAAGGTCGATAGTTTCGTCGACATGTACGTTGGTAAACAAAGATTCAACGTCCATAGATGCTATGACCCCCTCGCCACGTACGTCCTTGATCCTCTCTAGGAATTCGGCAGAGGAGGCCACACAGTGCTGGTAGGGGAAATATGGTGTCAGGATTGTATTTAGTTTCTTAGCCAGCTGGTACGTAGGCGTGGGGCATTGGCTGATAATTGGTCGAAGTGGCTTGCCTTGCTTGTGAGTTTTGACATTGCCGTAAAGGTAGCCTGGTCCATAATCCCCCGAGATCATAGGCAGGTGCACGGTATTGGTGGCAGCATTGACAACCTCGATAGTGCGGTTTGCTTCCCTTTTAATTTCTTCAACGGGGTTGCAGGTGAGGCGCTCAAATTTGGTCTGGTCTGCGAGGATGGTGTCCAGTTTTTCGTGGTATTCGTAGGTGTTGATTAGTACGAAGGCAGGTGTCTTGTCGGCCTGCCATCAACGGACCTAAGGACATCAGACTATACTACAAAGGCCTCATGCACTCCAAATATCAATGAGACGAAAAGGCCATCAAGGACATCATCAAAAATAACGTTTCACCCACCGACGAGAACACGAAAGTAAAGCTCATCATTTACTACCAGACAAGGAAAACACGCAGCTTGATTATGAAGAATAACCCAGCGCCCCCCGAGAACGATCCTTTGAAGAAGACTAATGTGGTCTACTCCTACCAATGACCAGTCCGTGGATGCCCCGGCAAGTACATAGGAATGACCACTATGAAGCTCTCGAAAAGGATCTCGTGCCACGTGCAGCAAGGGACCATCAAATTCATGCTTTACAATGACACAACTCACAGATTAGCAGGACGGACATCGTTGCTAACACCGAAATTATTGGTAGCGCCACGGACAGCAGGCGTTTACGAATTTTAGAAGCCCTGCTTATCCAAAGTGAGAGACCATCATTGAATACAACACAAGAAATGTTCCTGCTACCATCATGTCGACGTACTAACGCACGTAATCAAGAATCAGACCCCCAGAATCAAGACAACCCCGATCGTGACACTTCTACAAATGAAGAAATCGTCGGACCTAATGTGAATTTTGGCGGCGAACATGGCCCGGAATTTCAGCCTGATGAGCGTAGGAATGGGTTGACTGAGTCCCAGCCCATCTCGGTGCGCGCCTCGGACAACCAGAGAGCTCAGATACCTTTCTCAGCCCAGTCCACTGAGCGAGAGAGGAGCTTGCCTGAATCTTTTTCTGGCTCGGAGCGCGCCTTGACCAATCAGGATCCAGGATCCCTTCCTGCCTCTCACACCAGGAATTATACCAGAGCTCGTCGTGCACCAGCACCTACAACCTCCGCTCGACCAATCAGAAAATTCGGGACCTCCGCTCGACCAATCAGAAAATTTGAGGCCTTCTCTACGAACCCGACTCGGCATATATAAGGACCCAGATTCAGCCAGAGCCTCACCTCTCGCCCGAAGAAGGAACCAGTCGTTCCGAAACGCGTCGCAACTCCTAACTTGACTTACTAAAATTTTCGAGTATCATTTGTTACTGCAATAATTACTCCAAACTTAACCTGTTGTTTATCCTTCTACCTGATGAACTTCGCCAACTTACTAGCTATTTGTAGCAACCCTGAAAAACAAATAGTCCGAAGAATAGAAAAATTGGACCTAAAATTAAACTCTGTCGAAGCAGCCATTATTATTATTATTATTATTATTATTATTATTATTATTATTATTATTATTATTATTATTATTATTATTATTATTATTATATATCTTTCTATTATTATTATTATTATTATTATAATTATTATAGAATTAATTTTTTTTCTATATTCACTCCAAGCCCTTTCACTGTTATTCTGTGTTTCTGTTTTTACTCTGTTTTTATTCCTAATTTAGTAAAACGCTTTTTAATTTTGGTGTTGGTAAACGTTGTGTATCTTTTTACTCATACAAAATTAACTTGTAATCGTTTCAGCCTGGAAAATGTATCAAGCTGATACGAAACGTCGGCGCAAATAAATGAATGAAAAAAACAGAATGCGTCTCCCTACTCCAATATGTTTATGCTTGAGTAATTGCTCCTGTCTCCATACTTATATATATATATATATATATATATATATATATATATATATATATATATATATATATATATATATATATATATATATATATATATATATATATACATATATATATATATATATATATATATATATATATATATATATATATATATATATATACATACGTATGTATATATATATATATATATATATATATATATATATATATATATATATATATATATATATATATATATATATATATATATATATATATATATATATACGTATGTATATATATATATATATATATATATATATATATATATATATATATATATATATATATATATATATATATATATATATATATATATATATATATATATATATACGTATGTATATATATATATATATATATATATATATATATATATATATATATATATATATATATATATATATATATATATATATATATATATATATATATATAATAAAAATAGTTTTAAACGAAATCTGTTTTTCTGGTTCACATTACCTGTTTAAAAATGTGTAAAACGGGCATGATATTCACTGACATGTGAATTATCATTATTTCCCTAAACATTACACGTATCACAGTTAAATTTCATTGATTATTTTTTCATCGAGAAATGTTTCTTTTCCATGATAGTATCTTGCTGATATCCTTATATATTAAAGTTACCGTTATTTTACCAGCGCATTTTATGTCATAATTTACTTAAATGGATAAAACCACCCAGAACCTAAAATTTGGAAAGCTTTGAGCTAAAATATAACATTAAAACAGATTAAATACTTTTTATCAACTCAGTTCCAGAGAATTTGCTTCTTTCACTTCCCTATTCACATAGTAAACAATGCTTCCCTGTCACCACACATGCTTCGAATATCCTTTGATAGTTATACATGAAACTAAGCATTATCGTTTATACTCTTTCCTTCGATATTTCAGTGCTAATTTTGCTATTGGAGCATATCAAACGAATGGGTAATTCCTATTACCAGGATATATTTGATGTAAGTTAAAGATCTCTCAGCTTTGGGTAATTCGTTATATTAAAATGAATTGCATGAATAATAAGTGCGGTGAAACTATTGTCCACAACATGCTATTTTCTGTTATAAAACTTGCCTGGATAGTGGTCAATACGTAGAGTCGATATTCATTAACAATCTGAATAAATTTGATAGCAATCATCACAATTTTTGGGGGCTGAGAGAGAGAGAGAGAGAGAGAGAGAGAGAGAGAGAGAGAGAGAGAGAGAGAGAGGAGAGAGAGATTTTGTAAGTAGTTTTGCGTAACATATATTTTCCTTTACCTACTGTACATGATACAAATTGTAAATTATGTCAATTAAAGAATATTTATTTTTCTGCCACTAATACCAGTTACAGTATTCACCAATATTATGTGAGATATGAATACAATAAAGGCTAATTTCTAAATGTACGCATTGTTAAGAGACATCAATTTACAGTAATTAGCAATCCTTGATATACGAGTATCCCACCGCTTTTCAAGCACTTCAAAGAATTTGAGTAAAGATGATACAATGTATGCAAATAAACACAAATAATAATAATAATAATAATAATAATAATAATAATAATAATAATAATAATAATAATAATATTATTATTATTATTATTATTATTATTATTATTATTATTATTATTATTATTATTATTATTATTATTAATAATAATAATAATAAAAAATAATAATATTAATAATAATGATACTTTTGAAATGATGACCTATCGTGTTTCCAGTTCCGATATTATTACTGATAATTTAAAAATCTAAGGAAGCTTAAAAATCAATAACAACACAAATGCACGCTGGGGATATGTTTATTATAGTAATAAAATAAATATCATCAATGCTTATAGAAAACTTCCAGATATCGTAGATGCATCTGGTCATATACCTAATTTTGCATGGCATATTCTAACATACCTCAAGTACATACCTCTTTAGTAATGGATCTTTCTCAAATATCTTCTTAACATCGAGATCCCTTCTCACGTTCCAATCCCCTCTTACCTAGAATTATATTTAGCATAGCTTGTTCATCTTGTCCAGAACGAGAGTGGCATCATTCAAAGCTCTCCCCTTCACTGTCATTCAAATGGCCAGCTCTTCCAGTCCTTGGGAAACATAGCTGTTATTTCCCTGTCTTGGTTTTCGAGTTGCTTAAAGCACTCCTTACACCCTGGCGTCGCTCCTCTGAATATAGGAGTGAAATGGATATCCAGTGGAGTCATCATTCTGGTCTCAATTCATTGTTATATTTTTGCTCAATTCGAAGTAAATGATTAATTTCTGACAAAATTATGCATGATGCCAAAGGGGACCTTTGAATATGCATTTTAGCGGGGGTTGACTGAAGACTTCACACGTTTGGTAATCATTTTCCTGGCTTCATCTTAAGAGTCCACTAATCCACTCAACAGCAAATGGATAAATTGGTATCTGCTGCAGCAAAGAGGATAGATATTGTGGAACAAGCCTTATTAAGTGCAAAGACTTCCTGAAAATCATATATGTATATATATATATATATATATATATATATATATATATATATATATATATATATATATATATATATATATATAAATATATATATGTATATATATATATATATATATATATATATATATATATATATATATATATATATATATATATATATATATATATATATATATATATATATGGATATATATATGGTAGTACACCTAAGTCAAATTAAATGACAATGTGTATATGTAGAAATAGTCTACAGATTAGTCTGCCACTGGACCTTTTCTTGGAGTCTTTATATAAAAAAATAATAAAAACACAAAATTGTATATACAAGAAATGCTTCAAATAAATAAAAGAAAAAAAAATGATGCTATGATGACCCCCCCTCGGTATATGTACTTTGAATTAATCGTATTTTGGCCTTCATCCTGCTGGGGTTACTTTTGAACGCATCATGGATTGCATCTTAGGGGATCTCCTCTCCTGCGAATTTTATGTGATCAACATACCTGTGTTCTCCCCACAAGAGGGAACTTTCCCTCACATATGCATTGTTTTCGACCTCCTAAAACCGAACGGCCCGGCCTTGTAGTATAGTACAAAAAGTATGTCTTTGGCGCCAACGAAGTATTGTTTAGTGCACCACATCAATCCTGATAAGGTGGCACCCCTTCAGAAGTATTCCACGCCATCGATGGTAAAAGCACTGCAAGAATTGAGGGCCATGATCAAATACTATCACCAGTTCCTGTCAGCCATAACTGCCATTCTAGTCCCCCTCAATGACCAGTCCTAAAGATTCCTTGAGTTTCTTGGCAGATAAAACGTTATATGCTGATCCGTTGGTCGTCACTTGCAAATGTGTTCCCTCTGCAACCTACTTCAACAATCTCTAGCACCTACAACATGCTGTGGGAAAAGTTATTCAATTACGCTGGACTTACGAGTCTCCAGCAGAGCAGCACATAGTGACAGATTTGTACAAGATAACACATGTTTTTTTGTGAAATAACACTGCTAACGAACCCCTAACACTAGCCTTTTCCTAATGAACTGTTATATACTGAAGGCTTTCTTAATTAATTAATATTTCTGTTGAAAAAAATCACTGGGTCTCTGTTGATTGCCTCAAATCTGTGTATCTCCTGCATTATTACTCTACAGCTCCACTCAAGAGCAAGGCACCCTTTTCAACATAGACGTCTTTCTTGGGGGGGGGGGGGGGGGGGGGGGGGAGCAATGTTGTTGACGTATTTCATACATGCTCGTACACTGGAACTGTATTTCCCTTTTTTTTTTTTTTTTTGTATCACTCGCTATCACTAGTAAAAGAAGCTATACAAGCGTTTTCCTTTGCACGATGTATCCATTTGTTTGAGTTTTGTGACATCTTTGCTCGGAACTGCTTGTATATAAAGTCAATATATATTGAATAAAAAATAGTTGCATCCATCTCGCCTCTTTGTTATAACCTAAGACCAACCTTGCACAGTGGTTTTGGGAGAGTTTAGTTCTATCTACTGAATTATCAGCAGCAATTACCTGACCACCATCGTCCTGGATACAACTTTTTTATGAGTATACTCAATTTAAAATTGAAGTGGTCACCTAAAAATCTCAAGTGATTTTGCGCTAGAATGACCAATTACTTCCACAGATGATTGTTCAAAATATAGGTATGATATCAGGAAACTGTAGGAAACCAGATGAATTGCAGATTCAATATTGCAAGAGTCATTATGATTAAGATTTTAAGTTTTACCTAAATCTATTGAAACCTTGATAGTCTCCATTGCCTCAAGTCTTAAAAGTTAATACGTGATAACTATGATAATTATAGGATTAGGATGCACACCAGTTAATAATCTCGTGACAATTATTACAAACCTAATGTCTATTTAACTCTATTATCGCAGTAATTATAAAATTTTGGTCTGGTTTATAAAGTGCCAATGTGACCACATCATTAAATTATTCCCATTTGGGAAAAGGGGGGTTGTTTTTAGTCACACCACATGTGAAGCTGGTTCATATCAAAATGCTGCATTTCCTTTTTTATTGCTAAGGATAGATTGTGACGGTGTGAACTTTTCCATCTCCAAATATGAAAGGACAGTTCCTATGTTTCCTCTCTGGCCTACACTTTTTAGGCCTATCTGTCACACCAATTTTTCTTATTGGAAAAAAAATGTGAGGGTCATAGCTTTGTACCATAAAAATATTGTAGGGACAAAGGAGTTTCAAACTACCTTAACTTAATAGATGTGAGATATGTAATTATGAATATGAAAGAAAAACGTACTGTTGAACTGTATAATAGTTGCTGTTCCTATTCTTTTTGGAGAGAGAGAGAGAGAGAGAGAGAGAGAGAGAGAGAGAGAGAGAGAGAGAGAGAGAGAGAGAGAGAGAGAGAGATGCAATTTAAAGGAGTTGCTGACTGGGAACTCCAAGAGCTTTTGTGATGGTTGTTTTGGAAAAGGGTTTTATGCCTTCACTACTCGGCTCATTGATACACAAGATTATTAGATAGCTTTCTATGCTGAGATGGATGAAAGCGAGTATGTAGACTTTTAAGAAACGTATGAGGATGGTAAGCATACGAAGGGAATGCAATACACAGACGATAATAACAGTGTTTGATAATTGACATTAGAGTGACGTCGTCATTATAGCTAACAATGCCCAAAGGGAAAAGCTCTCAAATGGATAACATGCTTTCTATTGAAAATAAATTAGAGAGAGAGAGAGAGAGAGAGAGAGAGAGAGAGAGAGAGAGAGAGAGAGAGAGAGAGAGAGAGAGAGAGAGAGAGAGAGAGTTTTTCAAGGTGAAAAGCTTGCACACGGAAATTGAATTGTATAATATATGCTTTAAAATTTCCTCTTAATATATAAAACATGCGTCAAAGTGAAGTTATTTGAATTCTTCCAGGAATTGATAAATTTCAAGCAATTAATCTTTACCAGACTGTTTAAGGATCGAAGGATCACGCTTTCAGTAGATCACCTCACGAGATTCTAATCAAGTATTTATTAAAATTTAAAGAATTATTGTAATGACAGATTTAAATGAATTTAATCTTGGTAGTTGTTTTCTAATAAAAAAATCATTCCCTTTTTAAAAGTATTTATAAAGGTTGTCCACGAATGGCACAGGCAAGGAATAGAATAGTCTCCTAGAAAATAATCACACTCACTTATCTATCTATCTATCTATCTATCTATCTATCTATCTATATATATATATATATATATATATATATATATATATATATATATATATATATATATATATATATATATATATATATATATATATATATATATATATATATATATATATATATAAAGTGTATGTTTTCTCATTCTTCCTCTGCTTGTTTAGCAATGGATCTTCCGATATTCCTAATGAACAGATGCTATCCATCATTCTCATTTTATGCCTTGCATGTGTTCATTTCTTTTTCTTGAATTTTTTAGTATCCTATACCTTTCATCACTCTCGCATCCGTAATGCTCTTATTCTGTCTCTTCGTGTTAATACCCTCATTATTCTTTCCATAACTCTCTGAATGGCAACTAGTGTATGATTTGAAGCTTTAATAGTGCTCCATGTTTCTGATGTATGAGTGATAGCCGAATAGAACATCTGAATAACGACTTTGCTTCTAAGAGAAAGTGGTATTTGACCTTTATCGTCTTACTTTGTTTACCAAAAGCTCTCCATTTAATGGTCATTGCTCTAGGAAAAAAAGTTATCTGTCATGAGTAATTATATACAGCGATAATCTCCAGGATTTCTTTCATAACCTTATTTATGGTAACTACATTTTTATCAAACATATTCTTAGTTTTACCCATATTCATTTCCAGTGCTTCATGTCAGTTTTTCATGTCCTGAGCTGCGTTGCACAAACGCACCCTTGTTTGAAAGATCTTCATCAACTGATTTCCAAGATTAGAAATTCATACTGCACCGGGAAAGAAGAAAACAGCAAGGATAGGAGCAAGGTCTATATATACCAGGTCAGCCAACGCACAGCTTAAGCTGTGAATCACCCATACTGTGACGTCAAGCTTCCCCGTCTCACACACGTGGGTAAACAAAACAAAGGAACGTTGCCTTAGTTAGCTACCTATAGAAGTAACGTAAGCAATAGGAGACGCTGTGTCCATTATCATTTTATTCATTCATTTATTCCGTCACTAATAATGCCAAGTAACTGCGCAGTATTGGGCTGTTATAATAGACATGATAAATCTCCGTATGTGGATACACCTTAACATTGACCCTCTTGAAAATAGAATATCTTTCAAAAATCCTAAGGCAGAAAGAGAAGTTTTTGTTTTCTCAGATGTTCCACGTTTAATGAAATTAGTTAGAAATAATTTTATTGACTCCGGTTTTTTCCTCAAGACCTGAGAGTGTAATTCAGATGATGGCATACGGGAAATGCTTAATAAAACCAAAACAGAATATGGCCTTGCATATAAGATTAATGAAATGCATTTAACTGTAACAGGTCAACAAAGACAGCGCGTTAAATAAGCAGTTCAATTACTGTCTAGGTCATGTGCCAACTCATTAAAATATTTAGGGGAAAAAGGACTATTGGAGTGTCAAAACTGTAATCAAACATCTGATTTTATTCTTTTAATAAATGATTGGTTCGATATAATAAATTCTTCCTCCATGTATGGAGAGTTTGCTAAAAGCAATGCTTTTGGTATCGATGAAGAAAAACAAACAGGAACACAGCTCAAGGTAATCGAGGTATTGAATACTATGAGAGTTAAAAATCCTAATACAAAAAGTCTTTTCAAGTATCAGAAAGGAATAATTTTATCATGAAAATCTACCATTGCTTTGATTGATATGTTAAAAGGCTCTTATAGTATTGATTACCTACTTACACAAAGACTAAATCAAGATTGCCTTGAACCTTTCTTTGGGTGTATAAGGCAAATGGATGGGCACTATGATCATCCTCATGCTGTGAAATTTAAATTTCTGCCTAAAAAAAAAATGTTACTAGGAAAGGAAATTAAAGTACTAAGTGATAAGTGTAATATCGCCACTGTTGAAAAATCTCATGAATCAGCCAAAGACGATGAATCTATCAAGAAAGAAAGGGACTTAACGTTAGAAATATGCCTAACAACGCAGATATTCAGAAATTTAGATTTTGATTTAGAGAAAGATGCTTTAGACGAGGAAGAAGACCTTTTGAGAGCAAATAAAGAAATAAAGAAAGATATTGGGGGAGTAATTGAGGAAGAAGCTCTTAAATACATTGGTGGATATATTGTATAGAAATTTTGTGTAAAATATCCTGAGTTAGGAAATAAGACAGAAGAAGTGCTAAGGAATGATACTTCGATAGCATGTGTTAATCGGGGGGAATTACATGCACCTTCTAGTCAGTTTATTTCACAGTTGTTAGTATGCGGGAAATTCTTAATGCTGTACATGGGTAAGCTCTCATGGAGGGAAAAAAATTGTTTTTAAAGCTTTATTTAGAATTAAAACAGTCTGGTATTGAAGTTCCTGGCGATGTTATGGCTTTATTTGTTAAGATATCGGTATATTTTCGAATGCGATATCTTCATGATTTGATAAAGTATAGAAAATCTCAAGGACAACCATGCAGGGAGGCCCTAAGAAAAAAATGAAAGTTGTAACTTAATCAAATATTTTCCAAAGGCAAAATGTTTTTTTATTTACATTGACTGTGTGATAGATCTACGTTCTTAATGGGTCTCGCCAACACTAAGCCCCCTCAGATGACGTAGGTGCGCAGAAGAGGCTTAAAATCAGTACTCTGTCTGGCTGACCTGGTATATCTAGACCGTGGATAGGAGTTCAGAAACTGTTTCCGTGCAGAGTAAATGCACGAGCATCGAAACCACAATCTGGCATAAGGAAAGGTGCAGTTCCAAATGGAATTAAGTCTGAGATCAATGCAGATCACATAATTAATTTCCGAAGGACCGTGTAAACTTCAAAATTAGTCCGCTTTTAAGAGGAGAGAGCATTCCTGAGGAACCAACGTTGGTCTGACTGCAAAGGAAGGAATTGGGAATCCCTGAAATTATGTGAAGCATTTTTAACCCTGGACAGGTAAACGTGTAGCATATACGATACTGCCTATATGCGCAAAACACTTTTTTCACTTCTGCGCATCTTGGGTTCGGCTTCTGAGCGGAAATATACCCAGAACCGGTTAGTTAGATCAGAGACACAGCCGAAGGAACAACTGCTATTGCCCTCTCTCTTGCCGTTTTTTGGAAGTCACCATTTTGGTTTTTCCTTGTAGCGTATACGCTATACGTTTACCTGGTAAGTGACTGTGATTGATTTTCACTAGTTTTACAATATTGATTACGATATATTTATTTCTGTAAATAGTGTTTTAATACATATAGTGAACGTTGATAGAAGATTTGAAATGGTATATTGGATGTAGGATTACCATATATAGTTAAATTTAGCCAATATTGATAATGTGTTTTTTTTCTCTTTTTTTCAGTTTCGATCATTGCACACAGAAATATTTCTGAGGAGGAGATCTTGATGAGATAGTTCAGCACTGATGACCTTGGAAGAGATACAGAAGTTGATGCTGACAAAAAAGAGGTAGAAAGCATGTGTGAGCATGATTATGACAGGGAAAATGAGAACAACTTCCCAGCGACGATGGCCGATCCTCCTCAAGATATTTTTGTCGAACCATCAGCTTATTTTGGCCTTTGATGAACCACCTGAGGTGCCTTCCACTCCGTTTGTAGTGCCTTCTCCTTTGTCTGCAGTGCCTTCTATGTCATCATCGCCTTCTCCTTTGTCAGCAGTGCCTTCTTCGTCAGCAGTTCCTTTCCCTTTTTCAGCAGTGCCTTCTTCTTCGTTAGTAGTGCCTTCTTCGTCAGCAGCGCCTTCCATTTTGTCAGCGGTGCCTTCTCCTTTGTCAGTAGTGCATCCCCTTTATCAACAGTGCCTTCTTCATCAGCAGGGTCTTCTTCTTCGTCTGCAGCGCCATTTTCGTCAGCAGTAACTTCTTCGTCAGCAGTGTCTTTCATTTTGTCAGCAGTGCCTTCCCCTTCATCAGCAGTGCCTGCCATTTTGTCAGCAGTGCATTCCCCTTCGTCAGCAGTGTCTTCCCCTTCGTCAGCAATGCCTTCAACTTCTTCAGCATCTCCTTCAGAGATGTCAAGCCTTTCAGAAGAGAGAAGTCTGAAGAGGAAGAAGGGGGAGCTCCATCTTAAACTTGGGGAGCCCATCAAGAAGTTTGACCAGAATGTTATGGGTGCCAAGCACAAGACCGTATGGCACAGTGACCCAAATCCTCGTTTGCCCATTTTGTGAAGACATCCATAGAAAAAGGTGCTCCTACCATTATAACTGGAAGTGCTACCTCTGCGAGTGATAGGTTTTCCTTATTTTTAGATGATATGATGTTAGCTGAAGTGTGCCTTCATAGTAATGATAAAATGAATACAGTTTAGTGCTACCTACAGTGCAATATTTATGGATGTGAACTTGATGGAGATGAAGGCATTCATTAGCCTTCTTTTGTTTAGTGGCATCAAGCGGGAAAATCACTGGCAACGGAAGAAAAGCGGGTCCCAAGTGTGTGGCTGTCCTTTCTACAGGAGTGTCATGAGTGAACGTAGGTTCTCCTTCATTCTCCACTGCCTACGATTTGATGACAGTACCACAGGAAATGTGAGGAAGAAAAATGACATATGTGCCCATACAAGGAAACTCTGGGATTTTGTGATTCACAAGTGCATTGGGAATTATCGTTCAGGGCCACATGTAACTGTAGTAGAAAAGCTTCTTGCATTTCGGGGCCATTGCATATTCCGGATATTCACTCCAAACAAACCAGCAAAGTAAATAGATTTTATTTTGGTAGTGTGCTCTCTCTCTCTCTCTCTCTCTCTCTCTCTCTCTCTCTCTCTCTCTCTCTCTCTCTCTCTCTCTCTCTCTACATATATATATATATATATATATATATATATATATATATATATATATATATATATATATATATATACTGTATATATACAGTATATATATATATATATATATATATATATATATATATATATATATATATATATATATATATATATATATATATATATATATATATATATATA